>NC_077248.1:9749436-10061709 GCF_947179165.1 Solanum dulcamara | reverse complement strand
ATGTACATACAATATAAATATATGCATATATATACATATATACATAAAACGCCCATATATAATACATACCAAAAATAGATGTGTAATATTTATATATATACATATATATATATATATATATATATATATATATATATATATAAACAAGTAGAAATATATGATAAACTTAAGTAATAACCCCTTTTATATACATATGCACATAAAATATATTAAAATAGATATGTAATACGTATATACCAATGTGAATAAGTAAAATTATAAAAAGGACTCGGTTAAGTGACATATATATATATACGTGATGCAACATATGTATATAATGCATACTAAAATAGATGTATGACATATATATTAATTAAAATACATAATAAACTTAGTTAAATAACAACTTTATATGGATGTGCATATAAGTCGTATTAAAATAGGTATGCAATATGCACAAATTAATATGAATAAGTAAATTGGTAAAATATACTTAGTTAAGTAATATATTACAAAGAAAACACACACGCGCGTATAATATATACTAAATAATGTGAAAAAATATTTGAATGTACAAAGCTTGTTATTTTCACAAACGATAAGAAATGATGTTAATAATATTAAAAAAATAAAAAAAAAATATTATAAGCTATGAAAATCCAAAATATATGATTTTTATTATTATTATTATTTTTTTGGTACAAACTAAAAAAAAATTAACTTTATAAATATATATATAATACAAGAACATAATTTTTAAAAATGCCTATCTATTAAGATAGTGATTCAAAAAATAATTATAGGTCGGTCAAAATTGGGTGTCAACAGCTTGCCCCTTCTTTGCTTGGGAATGAGGGATGAATTGACGAGCAAAGAAATTTGACGGAGTAGCCGATTTTGTCCGATCGATGGAATAACCTCGGAGGGACCCAATGAAATGAGAGGGAATTGTGAAGATATTGGACCAAAACTTCAGTTTCAAGTTGCCTACATATCTCTGGTTATACGAGAATCAGGCCGTGTGTAGTTCTGGATGGTACAATCACAACAAATTTTGATCGAATTCAAAATTTGCCCCAGTGTTGAGTAGTGATGAAACTGTTTTCTTTTGTGACAATGGTAGAAAACATTTAGGACTAATAGAGGAAAAATGTAATGTAAAGGGCATTCGACTGGCGGGGAAAGCATGTGACGTAAATGATCTTTGATTGGCAGGACAACAAAATGTAAACGCTAGAGTGTAGATACATGCATTAAAAGGTGGGTGCATGTAAAAAGTGTATTGAAAAACCCGTATTAGAAGGTGGGTGCATGTAAAATGTATTGAAATACCCGTATTAAAAGGTGGGCGCCTATAAAATGTAATGAATACCCGTATTAGAAGGTGGGCGCCTGTAAAATGTACTGAAATACCCGTATTAGAAGGTGGGCGCCTGTAAAATGTAATGCAATGCCCGTATTAGAAGGTGGGCGCCTGTAAAATATAATGCAATGCCCGTATTAGAAGGTGGGCGCCTGTAAAAATGTATTGAAATGCCCGCATTAGAAGGTGGGCGCCTGTAAAATGTAATGCAATGCCCGTATTAGAAGGTGGGCGCCTGTAAAATGTAATGTAATGCCCGTATTAGAAGGTGGGCGCCTGTAAAATGTATTGAAATGCCCGCATTAGAAGGTGGGCGCCTGTAAAATGTAATGCAATGCCCGTATTAGAAGGTGGGCGCCTGTAAAATGTAATGTAATGCCCGTATTAGAAGGTGGGCGCCTGTAAAATGTATTGAAATGCCCGCATTAGAAGGTGGGCGCCTGTAAAATGTAATGCAATGCCCGTATTAGAAGGTGGGCGCCTGTATTTGAATTTAAAATGCTTGTATCTTGAGGCAAAAATATGAGGTTTTTTTTTTTTTTTTTTTTTTTGTTGTTGTTGTTTTTTTTTTTTTTTTTTTTTTGTAAGAAATGTTGAAAAGTAAACAAGACAGAATCACATCTTGACTTCAGACCAACAATTAGTATTGTGCATAAGAATTTCATCGTCTTTTCTCAGCTAACCGAGATCAACATCAAAGTAATTCCTATAGTTTCAAGTAGTACCTCAAATATTACCTAAGTGTAAACACAATTTGTTCGTCTTGTTTCCAATCAAAATTTCGAACTATATCTGTCCCTCATGTTTCAAGTGCTCTTACCACAAAGAAAGTCCTAATTTTCACATATTTGAATATTATAATTTAGGACATTTTGGGAAGTACGCTCTCGCTCGAAATGATATTCATGCATGCAATTATGATACCATAGGCTTGGCCTTCATGTAAATCTCCACTAATGTGAGAATATTTGAAATAAAATCATGTAGGACTTGTTATTGGCTTGTAATGTAGGCTTAAGGACGGGTAGGATAGTCATTTGGGATAAAAGTGACTTAATTCCTTCTTGAGCATTGCACTGAATTTGTGTTTTCAACGTTTTGTCATGCTTTTACCGCTTAATCCTCATTATTGTACCTTTCCAGTTTGCTTTTGGACTTCTTTTGAAGATTAACTTTTCTGAGTTTTTTTTTTTTTTTTCATCTTTTGAAGTTTCTCCTATTTGTTTGGAGTATTTTTCTTCTTTTGTTGCAATTTTGCTTCTCTGGACTTTTTGAGAAATTTTCAACTTTCTTTTCTTTTGAAGTCATTCTTGCATTCTAAACTTTGAAGGACTTCTCAATTTATTTTTTATTTTTTTTTGACAACTGTGAACCTTGAATATTCCTTTGTAATTCACACAACTTCAGTGCGCTCAAAAAGGTTAGGCCAAGAGAGATAGTGCATATAAGCACTCAGAAAGGATATAGGCTAAATGTGGTTGTCCAAAGAAAATACTTAGGCTCAAAGTGGGGCATGCTAAGGATTAATATCATTTGGTAGGCTTTGAAAGGCACAAACGGGTCAAAGAAGGCCTACAATCATTTTTCAAATCAAACATTACTCATGATTTCGCCTCAATAAACAATTAGGCCAAGTTCTAGATCAACATTGCAATGCAATGAATTAATCTAAGGCTCACCACACAAATGCACATGAAACAATGAGGTAGATGTCGTTCTTGTTTTAGATGTATGCAAGAGAATTTTCTCAAATGTCACTAAGGTGCAATTAAGAGGTACCAAAAGAATCTATGGTTTACCATGAAGTTGATCTTCTCCATTATAACAAATATTTCTTCCTTATGCACACTCCTAACTATGTTGGTACCAATCAAGTTCAGACTTTGATTCATTTTGTATATTTTTTTTTTTTTGGAAACAAATAAAAAAATAAAAAATGAGACCGAACCCAAATGAGGGTTGCCTACGTATCTTGAAGAAAACAAGAATCAGGTCTGCGTAGTTCAAGCATACATGGTATAAGACATATGTTTTGAACAACAATATACATTTTGAATGAATAATAAATAAAAATGAAAATCCAATGAGTCATTAAAGGGCGGACTAGCCAAACTAAAATGAGTCACATTAAAGAGCAAACTACCCAAATTTTGAAAAATATCAAATAATTTTTTTTTAAAAAAAATGTAAGAAAAGAAAATCAAAGATATTTACAAAACATAACATTATATACAAAAGTTAATATGAAGAGATAGACAAACTCGGAGCGATGCCTTGCTAGTCAGGTGTCTGAGTGCAGCCTTAGTTGAAATTTTTGAGGATTTTCCTCCAAAATTTTGTCCCTGTTCCAGCTTCAACAAACTCTGGTATTCAATCTTGTGGAAAATGTCTTCTCGTGATTTTTTTTTTTAACTTTTCAAAAATTTTGCCCCAGTTTTCGTTGTAAAATATTAGAAAGCTCATGGGGAACATGACCGAGCTGTGGTGGCGCCTACGTATCCCGTTGAAGCAAGAATCAGGTCAAACGTAGTTCCAACATAAACATACCTATGTATATTTTTTATGGCTATTATGAATTAATGATTATATTTCAAAAAGGTGAGGCTATGAGTTAGAGCTCACCTCTGAACCAATGTATTTTTAGAATGTACAAGGCAATGCGAGAACATGCATTGTAATCTAAACACACTGTCTCTAAAATTAAAGAGTTTTGAAAAGATTACGAAGAAGCGCAAGACACTTCAATCGCATGCTCAGTGTGTGATAGTGTACAATTATGACTCGATAGAAATAAAATAACCAATAGAGTGTTAATAAATATACAACTACGGTCTATAAATAAATATTAAAGTAAAAGATTGATAATAATATGAAGAATTTATGTATGACATACACAATTCACAGGATGCGAAAAGAATCAAAGAGAGAAAAAAAAATATATTAACATGTGAAAAATATGAACAACAATACCTCCCTCAATTGAAAAATTGAGCCTATTATGGTTGAAACCTGGATTTTCCCCAGTGGAGTCGCCAAACTGTTATGCCCTATTTTTAACCGAGGTTAGATAAAGCACAACATATTGACTCTAAAAGGATTGATTATTGAATAGAGTCGCCACCTAATTTATTAAGGAAAATAAGGAAAACCTATTTGATGCATGACCTGTATGATTCACGTTTCGATCTACGAAAAACCAGTTTAGATTCTAGGTAAGGGTTTACATTATTCCAAAGGGAAGGTGTTAGGCATCCTTTGAAATCCACAAAATGTAGTACCCGGCTAGACTTAATTTATCAATGAGGGAGGGATAATATTACTATTTTGCAAGTATAACACATATATATGTAAAAAATATTTATTAAAATTATATAAAACATATGTATAAAAAGAATATGAATCAAATAAATAATGTATGTTATTGTCAATTATATGTATAAAAATATGAGAAAATAATATAAATGTATAGAAAAAAACTCTTTTACCATATGAAAAGAAGAACACTATTGAATATTATTTTTTGTAAAATATCTCTGAATACAAACGCTTGACAAAATATTAGTAGAGAATAATTAAAATAATTTTTAAATATATGTATCTTTATATACACTATAAAAAATAGAATTCTATTATATGGTGGGTTCAGATGCGTAACTATAATAACTGTTACATCCCTATATTTTATTTTTTTGCAAATAAGGAGCAATGTCATGGTGATTCGTAAAAAAATCAATTCGATTGTTCAAAAATAGTTTAATTTAATGAGTCAGCATAATTTTAGGATAATTAAAAAAACCAATTAATTATTTTAAAATGCCTGCAAAACCAATGGATTTATTCCGAAGAGAAGGTATTAGCATCCTTCAAAAATCCACAACTGTGAATCCCAACTGAACTCATTTTTTAAATTGAGGAGATAAAAAATATTGCACAAATATATAATGAAATATACATAAGAGTAAATTAAAGCAATAATATAAGGAACGGCCTAATATTTGTCTAACGTCAATAATATACACAATAATAAATTTAAAATATTATTCGAACTTAATTCGAATAGCTTCCTCGGAAAGCAGTTCTGAATACCTGTAAAAGACTTGATAAAGTGTTAGTGAGGGATAAATATTAATAATGATGATGATTATGATAATAATAATAATAATAATAATAATAATAACTAAAAATAGCATTCGTCTTATAAACATGGAAGGCCTTGGAAATCGACGGTAATTTCTTCATCGACCGTTTTAACTTGTAAAAATCTAATACATAATGTAAACTTAAACTAAAATTTCCGTCTTTAAATGGGGAGGCCTCAAAAACCGACGGAGAGATCTTTTCATTGGCCATGGCACCCAAATAAAGTATGTATTGGAACATTAATTAAATTCTATAGATGTAGTTTCTATATGAGTCAATATGATAAAAATATTTGTAATTTTGTAAGCTTAAATTAACTCTTATAAAATACTAAAAATATTCATTAAGTACTAAAGACGTGATTTTATGTATATTTTTTACGGTGAAAATCTTGATTTTATATGCTTGCAATATTATTTAATTCTATAAACATAGTTTTATATGACATAATATTATAAAAATATTTATTAGCAAATATATAGGTATTGTATCTATTAAAGTAGCCTATTAAACTTATTAAATCTTAAACATGATTTCTATAAAAATTAACATGCTAAAGTCATGTAGGTATAGTTTCAATTAATATGCTGAAAATATTAAGCTTAAACCGTGACATATGATTTAATTAACATGTTGGAAATTATCTATCGAAAGCATATGTACATGATATGTAATAATAGAATGATTGATAGTTTGAATAAAATATACAAGAGTTGGGCATGTTGTTTAATATATATAAATATTATGAAAATATTAAAATTGATAAACTAATTAAAGTATAGGGTTTATCAATATTTATTTGTGTGGTAAACGTATTTCATTTAAAATTAAAATCTGAAAGTCAACAAAAATAATTAAAATAACCACATAAAATTTGTGTTAAAGTAAAAAAAAAAAATTGCAAGTAGCACGTAGATTTCCCCTACCCCTTTAGACAGTCCCCAAATGTATATTATTTATACAGAGTAGAGTTTACAAGATTATTACAAACTAAAATAAAAGGTAAGTGGATAAATAATACAAAAAAATATAAACGAAATAATGACATTTTAAACTTTCGCACTCCTCGTGTCTTGAACTTTGAAGTTCAAGCCCTGCTAAATCATAAAGAAAACACAACCAATATACAAATATATAGAGAGGTATATCATGATTATATAATTTTGCTACAACAAAGCAAGCAAATAGAACAAGAACACATTTCAAAAATAATAAACCAATATATCAAAGAAAATGGGAACTAACCTGGATACTTCATGTATTTATTTTGACAAGATATAATATGTAAGAACCTAAAGTAAAGACAGTACAATAAAATAGGAAAAGAAAGTACTAACCGGTTAATATGAGTTTTATGTCAATGAAAAGCGGTAACAATATTCGAGATCCAAACAAATTGAATTAGCAAAGAGGCAAAAGAAAGAGCTTAAAAGCAATTAAGTATTTTGTTAAAAGCTTCTCTAAGTTCTAGTGTTCTTTTCTTTTCTTTTTGTTTTTGTGTTCTTGTATTTTCTCTCTGTGTGTTCTTCCTTTTTTTCTTTGTGTTTTTCTTCCATTTTTTTTTTTGTCTTTCTCTGTTTTTGTCTCCCTCCTATACTTGTGTGTGTATGTCTCTTTATATTGATACACACGTGAATAAAAAATCATGAAATCAACAAAATCTACTGGCTAGATTTTGAATTTCAAACCTTTGACAAATAAGTCAGTGATGGTGTATTTCATTTCAAAAATATGACAATATTTTCAAAATTCTCTCCACAAAAATCAAAACCACATCTTCTTTTAGATTTGATCCAAACTTTATTCAAAAGATGTTTCATAAGTCAAAAAGGTCATGCCAATGGGACCCACCGATAATAATTGCAATGAAATTATTCAACCACATATTCAAATAAAAAAATAAAAAAATCCAACTTTCATCTAATCCAGATTTTCCAAGCAGATAAATTCAATTGTATGAATCCAAACAAAACATAAAATATTAAATGCAAAATTATTGAACTCAAGTTAAGGTAAAATTATCAATTTCATGATTCTCACATAACAAGCAGCATCATAAAGCTCATATTAAATCCATAGGCAAATTAAACTTCAACAAATAAAGTTTAAACCACTAATGGTTAGAACGATAATACCTGAGAGAATTTGTAAAGATCTATCTTAAATAGAACGATCTAAACTTTTGCATAATTAAAATGTAGTAACATGAACATGAACATGAATATGAACATGGACAAAAATAACATAAACATATTCTGTGATCTCAATCGATTAGGAATGAACAAAAATCTTTGAATCTTGAGTTTATCAAATTATTTGGAGCAAAAATAAATAACTAAAGTGATGTAGTAACATGTGAATAATATGGATCTTACAAGCAAGAGAATAAGAATAATAGATAAAGTAATCAATTAGCCCAATATTTGTTATGAAAAAATAAAAATCTGTAAATGGAGTTTAGTATGAGAAGATCAAAATATTCCAAGCAAGGAACTTATTAAGAACTTTTTCATTTAAAATCAAAAAATGAAATTTTTACACCATATAATATATAATCATCAATATATAACTCAATCAAAATTTCTGCAACTGTACTCTTATGAATCATATTTACTATACCCACATTTTTTCATATGAACATTTAACTATAACATCAATCATAATAATAATCACACATTCATCAATATTGAACAATTCAATAATAACATAAACTTACCTAACATATACACAATAATCATAAAGGAGTATGAAATTTTTAGATCTACTTATAAACAAACAATAATATGTAGTAAATAAGATCTAGATGAAACCTTACCAAGACGGATCTGTGGAGATCCGTCTTTGACCTCTCGTCTTGTTAATCTAATGAAGGCGCTGAAAATCGGAGCTGCTGTGCGTGATGGCTGCCGATGATGTTCGTCGAAGGTTGTTGCTGCTGGAGTTGCAGGCGCGGCTGCTGCGTGTTGTCTCTACTGCTGCGCGTCGTCGCCGGAGGTGCTGGACGTCGCTGTCGCTGCCGCTGCTTCTCCTGGTGGCTTCGCCGGCGGAGAGGTGACGGAGCATAGCCATGGCTGCTGCGTCGAGCAGCTGGCGGCGCAAAGGGGCTGCTGTCGGAGAGGGAGCTGCTCGTTGTTGTTTGTTGCAGCTGTCCATTATGGTTGCAGCGTGCTGCTGGACAGCAGCTCGCTGGGGATGGAGGAGGTGCGGCGGTGGCGACGTGAGGGAGAGAAGAAGAGAGTGGCGGAGGGAGAGAGTAGAAGAGGCGGCGGTTCTTTTTCTTCTCCTTTGGAGAAGATGACCCCAAAAATCTAAAACGAAAAGGAAAAAATTAGTTTAGGTTTAGGATTTGGGTAATAATAATAAAAAATGATAGAATTAATTATGGCCATGGATCAAAAATGTAATGTACGGTTGAGATTAAAATTGAGTATAAAAATAGACTATATTAACATTGATTAGGACATAATTATAAATAGTTGTAAAAAAATGTCATCTAATTAATTGTCAAATACATGTTGAATAAGTAAAATTTTAAATTTATCAAGTATTAATATTATATATATAAAATAAATATGCATGTACATACAATATAAATATATGCATATATATACATATATACATAAAACGCCCATATATAATACATACCAAAAATAGATGTGTAATATTTATATATATACATATATATATATATATATATATATATATATATATATATATATAAACAAGTAGAAATATATGATAAACTTAAGTAATAACCCCTTTTATATACATATGCACATAAAATATATTAAAATAGATATGTAATACGTATATACCAATGTGAATAAGTAAAATTATAAAAAGGACTCGGTTAAGTGACATATATATATATACGTGATGCAACATATGTATATAATGCATACTAAAATAGATGTATGACATATATATTAATTAAAATACATAATAAACTTAGTTAAATAACAACTTTATATGGATGTGCATATAAGTCGTATTAAAATAGGTATGCAATATGCACAAATTAATATGAATAAGTAAATTGGTAAAATATACTTAGTTAAGTAATATATTACAAAGAAAACACACACGCGCGTATAATATATACTAAATAATGTGAAAAAATATTTGAATGTACAAAGCTTGTTATTTTCACAAACGATAAGAAATGATGTTAATAATATTAAAAAAATAAAAAAAAAATATTATAAGCTATGAAAATCCAAAATATATGATTTTTATTATTATTATTATTTTTTTGGTACAAACTAAAAAAAAATTAACTTTATAAATATATATATAATACAAGAACATAATTTTTAAAAATGCCTATCTATTAAGATAGTGATTCAAAAAATAATTATAGGTCGGTCAAAATTGGGTGTCAACAGCAGTCATTTGTTGATTGCTTTGCAGGCTACCATCAGATTCTAATGGATGAAGAAGACGCTGATAAAACGGCATTCATCACACCTTGGAGAGTGTATTATTATCGAGTAATGCCTTTCGGACTCAAGAATGCAGGAGCAACATACATGAGAGCTATGACTACCATTTTTTATGACATGATCCATAAGGAGATTGAAGTCTATGTAGATGATGTCATTATCAAGTCACAAAAGAGCTCCAATCACCTCACAGATTTGAAGAAGTTCTTTGATAGGTTGAGGCGGTATAATCTGAAATTAAATCCTGCAAAGTGTGCATTTGGTGTCCCTGCTGGAAAGTTGTTGGGTTTCATTGTGAGTAGGAAGGGCATAGAATTGGATCCTTCAAAAATAAAGGCTATTCAAGACTTGCCCCCTCCAAAGAGTCGAAAGGATGTAATGAGTTTTCTTGGTCGACTAAATTACATTAGTCAATTCATTGCACAGTCGACTATAATTTGTGAACCAATCTTCAAGTTGTTGAGGAAAGACGCTGCCATTAAATGGACTGAAGATTGTCAACAAGCTTTTGACAGAATCAAGGAGTACTTATCTAGTCCGCCCATCTTGGTGCCTCCAAAACCGGGGAGACCATTGCTACTATATATGTCAGTATCGGACAATCATTTGGATGTGTGTTAGGACAACATGATGAAACTGGGAGGAAAGAACAGGCTATATACTACTTGAGCAAGAAATTCATGCCTTATGAAGCCCGGTATACTTTATTGGAACGCACTTGTTGTGCCTTGACTTGGGTTGCACAAAAGTTAAGACATTACTTATGCGCGTATACCACTTTTCTCATCTCAAGGATGGATTCACTCAAATACATATTTCAGAAGCTTATGCCAACGGGGAAGTTGGCAAAATGGCAAATTTTACTAAGTGAATTCGATATTATTTATGTCACTCAGAAGGCCATCAAGGGACAGGCGCTTGCTGATCATCTTGCTGAAAACCCTGTGGATGAAGAGTACGAACCTCTTAAAACTTATTTCCCTGATGAAGAGGTGTTATTTATTGGAGAGGATATTTTAGAAGAATATCATGGGTGGAGGATGTTCTTTGATGGTGCTGCAAATTCTAAAGGAGTCGGTGCTGGGGCAGTGCTTGTCTCAGAATCAGGTCAACATTATCCAGTCTCAGCGAAATTCAAGTTTCTATGCACTAACAATATGGCGGAGTATGAAGCTTGTATTCTTGGACTTAGAATGGCTGTTGATATGAATATACAAGAATTGTTGGTTATAGGTGACTCAGACTTATTGATTCACCAGGTACAAGGCGAATGGAGCACCAAGAATATGAAGATACTCCCATATTTGCAATGTGTGAAGGAAATATGCAAGAAATTTATCAAGATAGAGTTCAGGCATATTTCTAGAGCTCAAAATGAATTCGCAGATGCCTTGGCAACCATGTCTTCTATGATTCAACATCCAGACAAGAATTATATAGATCCAATCAAAATCAATGTGCAGGATCAACCGGCCTATTATTTCCATGTGGATGAAGAAATAGATGGAGAACCATGGTACTATGATATTGTGAGGTATCTCAAAGAAGGAGATTATCCAGAAGGCATAAGCAATATTCAAAAGAGAACACTGCGGAGGCTTGCAAATCACTTTTTCTTAAGTGGAGAAATCCTTTATAGGAGGACTCCAGATTTAGGTTTATTAAGGTGTGTCGACTCCCAAGAGGCGAGCAAGTTGATTGAAGAAATACATGGGGGTACTTGCGGGCCACACATGAATGGTTTTACTTTGGCAAAGAAGATTGTGCGGGCCGGATATTTCTGGATGACTATGGAAACAGACTGCATTCGCTTTGTGAGGAAATGTCATCAATGTCAGATTCATGGTGATTTGATCCGAGTTCCACCGAATGAACTCAATGTGACGAGTTCTCCTTGGCCGTTCGTAGCCTGGGGCATGGATGTCATCGGTCCTATCGAACCAGCCGCATCAAATGGACACAGGTTCATTTTGGTAGCTATCGATTACTTCACAAAATGGGTAGAAGCATCCTCACATAAGTCTGTGACAAAAAAAGTGGTGACAGATTTTGTTCGCAATAACATAGTTTGTAGATTTGGCATCCCCCATTCGATTATAACAGATAATGGAGCTAACCTCAATAGCGGTTTGATGCATGAGATATGTGATAAGTTCAAAATCATTCACCGCAATTCTACTCCTTACCGACCACAGATGAATGGAGCAGTTGAGGCTGCCAACAAGAATATCAAAAGAATATTGCGGAAGATGATTGATAATTATAAGCATTGGCATGAAAATTTACCGTTTGCCCTCCTTGGCTATCGCACCACGATTAGGACTTCGACTGGGGCAACACCTTATCTTTTGGTTTATGGAACAGAAGCAGTATTACCAATGGAAGTTGAGATACCATCCCTGAGGATAATCCAAGAAGCTGAGTTGAGTGATGCCAAATGGATACAAAGCCGATATGAACAATTGATCCTCATTGATGAAAAAAGAATGAATGCAGTTTGTCACGGACAACTTTATCAACATAGGATGGCCAAAGCTTTCAATAAAAAGGTAAGACTGAGACAGTTCAGGCCTGGACAATTGGTGTTAAAACGGATATTCCCGCACCAAGAAGAAGCTAAGGGGAAGTTTGCGCCTAATTGGCATGGGCCTTATGTGGTTCACAGAGTGTTGACTGGAGGAGCGGTGATTCTAGCAGAAATGGACGGAAAGATATGGCCGAAAGCCATCAATTCAGATGCGATTAAAAAATACTATGTCTAGGAGCCTTTATATTGTTTTCATGTAATATTTCATGCAATATTGAAGAACTACGTTCCGACCTGATTCCCTTGGCGGGATACGTAGGAAACCCATATCGGGTCTGGTCACTTAGAAGAAATTATAAAGAAGATCCCATTGTTATGTACTATGAACTACGCCTGGCCTGATTCCCTTGGTGGGATACGTAGGCGGCCTGTATCGGCTTCGGTCACATTATGAGAAAATTTTCATTTCCCTCCTTCTTATTATTATTTCGTATATGATAATTACGTATAGTCTAGTTCATGTTGGATACCTAGGCAACCAGTAAAGGACTCGGCCCCTTTGTTTCAATTCTCAAGAAATGTATTCACGAATTACGTATGGTTCGGTCTTTTCGTTATCATGATGAAATATCATTATCTCTCTTTATCAAAACTGGGACAGTTTTGCGGGCAACATTAGAAGAAGACGTCAAGAAAATTGAAGAGTATGTGGGAAATAGAATAATCAGGTTGAAGAAAGAAAAGGACGTTTGCTTCGTTTCACGACATGTCGCAATCTAAAATTTTGCAGAAATTCTTTACTATTATATATATATATAATTTATCTTATTACTTTTAATATGGACCTTTACACCAAATATTTTCCTGTTATTTATTAGCCAAGATTTAGAATAGACGGGGATTGCAAGTCCAAACTAAGTTGAAGAAAGAAGGAGTATGAAGAACCAAGGCTTCAAAGTCAATGCGAATCAACCTCCCCCCAAAACTCATAATTTTTCTTTGAATGCAGGCTTGCCAGAATTATCGGCCAATAAAGAGGTCAACATATTTACAGCCTCGGAAGGATCATATGCTGAATGGTTTGAATTACTTATAAATTTATGTTTTAAATCAAGCTTCTCGAAAATTCCAAATATCTTGATTTCACAAATATTTTCAGTTGTACTACCTATGATATTAAATGCCCCGCATAAATATTCTCAAATGCACTCCACGAATACTTTCAAATAATTTTAAGTGCAATACGCTATACAAATGCTTTCAGATATCTTCGAACACATCGCACAGATGTCTTGAAATCTTTTCAAATGCACTGCATAAATGCTTTTAATTATTATCAAATGCACTGCACAAATGCTTTCAATTATTATCAAATGCACTGCACAAATACTTTCAATTATTATCAAATGCACTGCACAAATACTTTCAAATATTATCAAATGCATTGCACAAATACTTTCAAATATTATCAAATGCACTGCACAAATGCTTTCAGATATTATCAAATGCACTGCACAAATGCTTTCAATTATTATCAAAAGCACTACACAAATGCTTTCAAATATTATCAAATGCACTGCACAAATGCTTTCAAATATTATCAAATGCACTACACAAATGCTTTCAAACATTATCAAATGCACTGCACTAATGCTTTCCAGTATATTCAAATGCACTGCACAAATGCTTACAATTCATTCAAATGCACTGCACAAATGCTTTCGATATATTCAAATATTTTATTGCGCTCCACATGGCTTTCAATTGCTTTCTACTGCTTTGCACAAATGCTTTAAATACAATTGTATAAAACGCTTGCAAAGTTGCAATATTTGCAAAGACATTATTTTCATTAATCATTGACTTGAGGAGTTGCAATCTTTATTAAAGTCGCATTCTTCATAAATCATTTGGGTTAAAGCCTCATTTCATTAATCATTGCTGAAAGACACCACTATCATGAATCATCGGCTTTAAAACTCTATTTTTCATACGCTTTGATTTTATTTAATCATTACGGCTTGCAAGGCCGCATTTTCATATATACTCTCACCCTAAAGGTGTCATTCCCATAAGCTTATTGCACATTGCTCTATATTTAATATTTACTAATTGTCTTATCAAGTTTAAGTTTTGCAGAAATCGCAGCATAACGTGGAATTGTTTCTAAGCAGTGAATGGGGATGTTTATTGGAAAGTCAAACTCACCAACAATGTCATGAATCTACTCTCGAATTCTACTCAACCTACTTCCATAATTCAGGTTTAAAAATCCAGTCTCGCTATTATTCGTTATTGGGACGATTTCTTTGGAGTTAGGCTTTACTTCGTTCTTCCCAATATTCTCGCCCCTTGTCGAGTTCAGGTTTTTAATTCCACTTTATCTCTTTATATTGTCAATACGCTCTCTTTTGCTTCGCTTCATTTTTCATAAACTTCATTTTAACATTGATGGCCGGGACAAAATTGGCTATTATGTCAACTTCTTTGCCCAAAAACTCTTTCATCGTCTTCGGTCAAATAGGGACAGCTGTTGACACCTAATTTTTACCCTCAACAACGTAATTTTTACAAAAAAAAAATAATAATAATAAATAATAATAATACAATAATAATAAAATATATATATAAAATTAAATAATAATAATAATAATAATAAAACGAAATATACATATATGGTATCATCATTTTAAATTAATTTCTCTCTCTCTCTCTCTCTCTCTCTCTCTATATATATATATATATATATATATATATATATATATATATTTATATATATATATTTTATAAAATAATTCTTGAATATAATATATTTTATTATTTATTCAAAAAAAAAATTGTTGTCTCAAAAGATTTTTATTTTTAAAATAAATAGCTCTGTTAATTAGTTTGATTTAATTAATAGACTCATATTTCAAGTTAATTTATTTAAACTGAAGTTAATTATTTACTTTGTCAAAAATGAGAGGTTTGTTAATTAATTAATGCATACTCATCTTATTTTAATTTTAGACTTCTTCAATTTTAATTAAATTAAAATAATTGGCTTTTATAAAACCATGCATATTTTCAAGTGTATTTTAAATAATTTGTCATCTTCATAACATATGCATTTTTTTGTTATATAGTCATTATCTCTTAGTAATATTTAAATTTGACTTATAAAAAGAAAAATATTATTTACCATAATTAATTATTTCGTAAATTAATAATTAGTTACAATGAGGTTAATCATTTTACTTTTGTTAAAATTAAGAAAATCGTAAATTAATTCGTCTAATTTGATAACCAATTTCACTAATTAATTTTACGTTTTCATTACTCCTAAATAACAAATAATTAATATTGAATTAACAATTTTTTTTATTTTTTATTCTTCCATTAATACTACAACACGCAAATAATATATATGTCATCTCCTCGTCAAAAAAAATAAAAATAAATAAATAAATAAATAAATAAATAAATAATAATAATAATAAATAAAGAAATTAAAAAATATATATATATTATTTATTCATCCGAAAATAAAAATAATTAAAAATAAAATAATAATATTCTGCACACCTTTTTGTCCCTCTTTTAAAATAATAATAAATAAATAAATAATTAAATAATTTAATCTTCCGTAAAATAAAAAATAAATAAAAGATAATAATAAATAATAATAATAAAAAATAATTTACTACCCACACTTTGTCCCCTCCCCGTTTCCCTATACTAATAAAAAACTAACGCGTGCCCCCGCCCATACCCCTTTGTCTCTAAACTATATATATATTTATATTCATCCGAAATAAATAAAATAAACAAATAATTTTGCCTATCCAAATATATATATACCTATATATATATTTATATTCATCCGAAATAAATAAAATAATATATATATTATATTCATCCGATTTTCATTATTTTTTTTTATTTTTTTTTTTATTATTTTTTTATTTTTTTTAATTTTATCTCTTTAATAAAAATTAAAAAAAAATATATTTATTTTAATCCACACGTGCCCTACCCATACCTATATTAATACTATATTAATAATACCCATCATCCGTTGTCCCCTGTTTAAAAAAAATAATAAATAATAATAAATATTAAATAATATTAAAATATATAATTATTTTCTTTTCATCCGAATAATTTTAAAAAATAAATATAATAATATACATATATATATATATATTCACCCGAATTCCTATTTAAAAAATAAAAAAATATGTATAAAAAAAATAAAAAATATGTATTCTTTCATCCGAATTTTTTTAAATTTTTTTTTATATATATAATAAAAATTCATCCGATTTTTTATATATATATTATTATTATATGTTTTGTCCCCCTTCCCATATCCCTATACCATTTTTAATTTCATGTTTGTCCCCTGCACATATACCCATATTAATATTATATCTCTTTTCCAAAATATATATATTCACATCCGATTTTATTTTTAAAATAAATAATTAATGAAATAAAAATAAATAATATTAATTTATACCACGGGTCCCCATATATATTCTTCCGAAAATATATATATATATATATATGTAATAAACAAATCCAAGCGTGCACCCCCTTCCCCATATATATTCTTCCGAAAATATATATATATATATATATATATATATATATATATATATATATATATATATATATATATATATTCGGAAGAAATATTAATTAAAAAAAAAAAAAAAACTGACTGACACGCGTGCCCCCTCCCCATACCCTATATTAATATTATATTAATTAACCCATAATCTTTTGTCCCCTCTTCAATATATATATATTAATCCGAATTTCTTTTTTTTTTAAAAAAAAAATATAAAAAAATAATAATTTTATTCTTCATCCGAAAAATAAATAAATAATAAATATATTAATTTCCCATCAATATACACATATATATATATATATATTTTCTCTTTCAGCTATTTTTTTTTCTCTTCTATTCATCCCGCATTATTTTAATATTTTGCCATTCCGCATTATTTTAATATTTTTCCACATTTCGCATTATTTTATTATTTTCCCGCCGTTCGGTATTATTTTAATAATCCGCCCATTCCGCATTATTTAAATATTCCGCCCATTTCGTATTAATTATTATTTTTCCGCCGTTCCGCATTATTTTATATTTTTGCCCACTCCGCATTATTTTAATCATCCGTTATTATTTTTATTTTTATTTAATTTCTATCTCCCTATAAATAGAGGGATTAGACAGAACAAGGGGGCGGACACGAATACAGAGAATAGGGAAGAATTTTTGAATTTTCTCTCAATTTGAACTCGATTTTACTTGAAAAACAAGGGTATATTCGTGACCAAAGCATTTCCGTTCACTGCCTAGCAACAGGTAATATTTATTCCGTTCTTCTTTTATTTCTCATTGTTATTATCATAAAAAGTTATCCTAAATTATTATCTTGCTAATTTCGTCATTATTTTCTTGTTTTGCATGAACACCCCTGGAGCAAAAATGGAGTCTTGATCTGAGACTCGATATAATTATCCTACCCTCACATGGAGTCGATATCCTATATCTTTTAAAAATAGCAAACGAATAAGATCGCCATATTCAGTGTCAATCCGCCGGAAACATTGTTCATGCTCCGGAAACACTGTTCACTCGCCGGAAATACTGTTCACCACCAGAAACTACCGAGATACCTGTGCAAAAACTGCCCAAAAATCTACTGGTGGGGGATTTTCAATCGCAATCAAAGAGGAAAAAAGAAAAGAAAAAAACACAAAGAAGAAGGAAAGAAGAGATGAAGAGAGAGAATAGAGGGGGGAGAGATCTGGCCAGAAATAGTCTTCGCCGGTGGCCGCTTGGGGAGGTGGTGGCCTGGGTGCAGGTGGGGGGTCAGGGGGGTCGGGGTGGGGTGGGGGAGTCATTTACCGTTGTGGAATATGAGAGTGATTCTCTTTATTCAAATACATAAATCTTGTTATGAAGATATACAAACATTTATTTATTATTTAGGCCATCAGATTATATATTAAAAAAAAATCTTTTCTTTTCTTTTTTTTTTCCTTTTTCAAACTAATTATGTATTAAAATTTACAAACCCTACTAACCTATTTTAATAAATATAAGAAAAGTGGTATAAAATATTAAATAAATTAACACTTTAGCCCATCAATTAAATTAATTATTTAAAATCACCATCAATTAATTAAATGAAGTTATCGAATAGTCTAAAATTTACAATTTAATTGTACGGAATGAGTCTTTTATGAAGGGAAGAAGACTCGTTCTCAAAATGACCTAACGGGTCATTACAACTACTTCTTCAAATCATGCTGAAATAATAGCAATTCATGAAACAAGTAGAGAATTTGTGTGGTTGAGATCGATGACACAGTTCATCAAAGAAATATGCGGCCTGAAAAATAATGTCAAAGTATCCACGGTTATATTCGAAGACAATGTTGTTTGTATAGCCCAATTGATATGTGGCTTCATAAAAGGAGACAAAACAAAACATATTTCACCAAAATTATTCTTCATACATGATCTTCACAAAAATTGTGATATTAATGTACAACAAGTTCGTTTAAGTGATAATCTTGTAGATTTATTTACAAAGGCATTACCAACATCAACTTTTGAGAAACTAATATATAAGATTGGAATACGTCGTCTCCAAAATATCAAATAAAGTTTTCATTAGGGAAAGTAAAATACGTGTTGCACTCTTTTTTCCCTTAACCAAGGTTTTTTTCCACTTGGTTTTTCTGGTAAGATGTTTAATGAGGCAGCATTCAAGACGTATTATTAGATGTGTTATTCTTTTTTCTTCACTAAGCTTTTTCTCACTGAATTGTTTTCTAGTAAAATTTTAACGAGATTTAATATCTATGGGTGTTCAGAATAACTATATATATTTGTTCTTTTACTAGAATTTTTTTTGTAGACATTCAAAAGAGAGTATTATATTATTGAATGTCTCTTTTCAAGTGGGATCCACCCACTTGACAATTTGACAACTTGGGCCAATTGCCCTTTCTTCTTGTGTCTATATAATAGACAAAATTTTACGAAATGTAAGAAGAGACAGAGAACACACGCAATACTTTCATTTCCTCTCAATCTCTCTTTCTCTCACTATATATCTGTTTTTAATTAATTTACTGAGTTAGTTTATTTCATAACATCTTCTTCTTTTTTGGTTAGTTAATTTTTTTCCCTTTTTATATAATTTAGGCGTATAAGTTAGGGAAAGAAAAAAAATATTATTTCAAACTACTTTGCTGGCTTAAAGAGGGTAGAATCTATGATTTTTTTCATGTCACCATTTTGTATTTAATAGGAATGATTTTTGAACAAACAAAATGTTTAATAGGTATAAAATTACATTAAGGTGTGAGTGAAATATGCAGACAACTTTACAGGACTGTATATGACTTAAGCCTATTTTTAATAATTGTTTGGTTATAGTGTTGACAATTTTTCATCCTAACTTGACGTTGAGTTTTTCAAGTTAGAAAATTGGTTAAATTATGTTTACCTTACAAAACTTTTAACATTCTTTGACTAAAATGTACATAACATAACTTTATCTTTGACTTAAATTCAAATACTATTTTTTTTCTTCTAAATTACACAATTCATGTCCATATACCAACTTAATTGCTAATAGTATAAAAGAATAACATGTTTCAAAATTTACATGACAATTTTTTATATATCCGTTAAACATTTTATACCAAATTGATACAATGTAGTACTTACCATGGATAAGTAATGTAATTTAATAAAGTAAAAATATATGGTACTTAATCATGCAGTTAAAAAAAGTGATAATCATTTTGTAGTGACTCTGAAGGTCATTTTTGAAACTTTTGTAAAATGACAATTTTCCCCCTCCCTTTAGCTGCCCCGAGTTATTTTTTATTGGTACCGGGCATTGGTTTCTAGAAAATTCTATGAAAAGTTAAGTCTTTGGAAATTTTGGTTTTCATAAGTTTTAAGTGTTCAAAAGTGGTATTTGGGGCCAATTGGAGGTACGGGTCTCGTAACGAAATTTCATCGATTTTAGCAACTGCAGAATATCAAAATTGACCTAGGAGAGTTATGGAATCAATTTTAGAGTTGTAACCAAGATTTGAGGTCTTGAGTTGAGAAATTGAGAAATTTTAGGCCAAGGTTTGACTTTGATCAACTTTTGGAGTTTTGATACTTAGAATGAAATTTTGATGACTCCGTTGGATTCGAGGGATGGTCTTTGGTCTAGAAGAAGTATTGGTTGAATTTTTAGAGGTTCTGAGCCCATTTTGGTATTTTGAAGGCCTAAGTTGGTTTAGTTGCGACTTTTTGAGTTTCGGGTCAAGAAGACCTCGAATTTGAATTCTGATGGTTCCATCAACTTCAGAATGACTAAATTAGGCTAGTAGCATTGTTGGTATAACTATTGAGGCAATTGATACGAGTTTGGGGTCATTTGACGCTTTTGACTTCAAAAGTTAGCATATGGTTGACTTTAGTCAACATTCTTGAAAAATACGCTCGGATGGATTTTGACTGCGAGGTTGGTTTCAAAATATCGAGTTTGTTCTAGAAATACCCTTCGTTTGCTTTATGAAATTTTAGTCTAATTCCGAGGCTCGTTGTGGATTTGGCTTAAAATGACACTTGGATGTACGATCCACTTTTTATTAAAATAATCTCGTATGATAATTTTTAATGCTCCATTGAGTCCGGAATATCGAATTTAGTAGGGTATCATATTTGGTTTATTTCTATTGGGTTTCGAATGAATTAAGAGGGTCCGTTCGGAGATTTTAAATAGTACAAAAAAACAGAAAATTTGGTGCAAAAGTACATATTTTTCAGATTTTTCTCTCAACTTTGAACCCTCATTGCTTAAGCTTTTCAAGTCCAAATATAGTGATTCAAGAGTCTATCTTCAAGATTTTTTTTTGAGGAATACGTTGGTCAGCTCGGAATCTTGGCGAGAGAGTTTCGATTGAGGTAAAATCTTGATTCTAGTTGCTGCAATATCCATTTTCGAAATTAATTTTTGAAGAATTTTAAAAATTTATTTCTTGGTCTATATAAATTCTATTTTGATGATTCAAGGGTCTAAGTTTAAGAGAATTTTGTGGGAAATCCGCTGGTAAACTCAGAATCTTGTGGGGAGGTTTCGTGTGAGGTAAATTTATGAATCTACCTACTGTTTTAGCCATTTTCGGATTGAAATTGTGTGAAATTTTGGAAGATTGTATCTTGATCATTTGAACTCCATATTTAGTGATTTTTTAGGCTAGATTGTAGTATTTTTCGCAAGGAACTTCATGATATAATTTATTTTGATGGGAAGGGTCTAGTTTTTTCAGAATTCGCTGATCAAGAAGCTGCCATTTTCATCTTTTAGTTTGAATTTTGTGAATTTTGGATGCATGCTCGTCCCGCACAGTTTTCCACTTCGAATTGTGTTATAGCTGTTATGTAAGAAAAAGACGATTTAAAATTAATTTCAACTTTATAGAGAAAAAAACAATTTTAGAAAAGAAGAGTCGGCACTTAATTTTTTAAAGAAATTAAGAAAACTTAATTTAAAAGACTCTAATAGATTTAAGTGTTAAATATTCAGAGAAAAAAATATACAAGTTTCTTATTTCCACTTTGAGAAAGTGTTAAGCATTCAAAGTGGCCCCTAACGCACGGTTATTCGATTATTTGAAAAATTATTTGTTTAACTTTTTGAAAATATTAATTTAAGAGGACACGAAGACTTTAAAATTATTATTTTTTAGAAAAATGATCAAACTTAAACGTTTGAAAATAATATATATGTGTATATAAAAAAAGTAAAAAGTTTATGAAATGACTAAATAAAGGTAGAAAATCATTTAAAGAGTAAATTAAGATGAATTGATTTATATTTAGGGGAATCTAATTAAGTTAAAATAAATTAAAATTAATATCTAAGCAAGCATAAATATCATAAGTAAATAAATTATTACAATCCGAATCAATATAGATAAAAAATAAATAACACATAAAAATATTGTCTGACACTTAGTTTCTATACGCCTAGACTAAGTTGTTGGACCACCTGCGTTTTGAGCTTTTGGCCCAATCTTGTTGTATATCACAACTGCATATACACCATATATCAGCGTATACAACCACCAGTTTTCTTATATATCAGATATACATGGACTGTATATCAGTCGGTTTGTGCTCCAACAACTGTAAAGACACTTAGTAAACGTGTTAATAATGAATAAATAATAATAATAATAATAATAATAATAAATACAAAAATAAAACTCGTCTTATTAACATGGAGGCCTTGAAAATCGACGGTAATAACATATTAATGTGTTCTTTAACTTAATTTTTAAAGTAAAGTTGGGGGATGTAAATGATTTTTCCCCCTAAAAAAGATCTATATTCAAATATATAACATGCATATATTGATTTGATGTAAACTCCATCAGAGATTTCTCTATGAAAAATATGAATCGGAGTTTGAAGAAGGGGAGGGAGAAGGAACCCTTGACCCGCAGGAGAATTTATTCAATCACATAGTTTGGGCTCCTAGAATATGGCGCCCTTTGGGGCTTTCTATTTGATTGTATCGAAAGGCCCAATGAATTGGGATTTCCCTAAACTTTTCACCTAAGATGTTTATACTAACAAAAAAAAGATTATTTTATTTTAAACCATAATTTTCAATAATTTTCATTCTCTCTCTTTTTTTTAATTCGTAATCAATTAAACACTGCTACATAAACAAGACAAGTAGTAGATATCTATACATACACTGTTGAGTGTTCATGAAGATTTCATTTTCAATTTCAAGAACAAAATGAAGTAACTGTGATGTTACGCGGTAATATGGTATCTACAAAAGTCTAGGTTATAGGTAGGTAAGTTTCTTTTTTTTTTCCACGTTTTTTCCCATTAATTTGCATCTAAGAATAAAAGTGGTTCATGCATATTATAAATCAGTGAGAAAGCTCCAATATTCGAATATCATAAAAAGATTTGCTAGCTAGATGTCACATTAATCTATAGCATTTGTTCTCTTTCATTTTCACCTTGTGATTTATTTTAATTTAATTTTTACATGATTATGACAGTGGAAAATTATACCTACATTATCAATGTAGTTTATTTTTTGTGTGAATTGTATATGAAAACACATTTAAATTATTATCTTTTCGCGAGCTTCATATCTGAACTATCCATTGTTCTATTTAACTACTAAACTAGTACATTTTTGCGAGTTTCATAACTCAAATATTCATTGTTCTATTTACTTGCCTAAACTATTACTTTTTCGCGAGTTTCATACCTCAATTATTCATTATTCTACTCACTTGGCTACACTATTTCCTTTCCGCGAGTTTTATACCTCAACTATCACTCCCTTTGCATTAAAAAGGAATTAGATACTGAGTTGACCAAATATTTATTTCCAATCGACAACAGAACACGCACCTATTGTCAATTGGAAACAAACACATGTCTGTTGTCGATTAAGAACATATATTTGATCAACTCAGTATCGAGGTATAATTTAATATAAAGGGAGAAATAATAGTTGAGGTAGTAAAAAGAACAATGGATAGTTAATAAGATTTGAAATTTGCAAAAAAAAAAAGTGATAGTTTTGATATTTTTTTTACCATTAACTCTTACTATATAAAGTTACTGAAAAATGTTTATTATGTAGAGTTTAATTTATATGGATATAGTTTGAATATCGTCTGTCAAACAGTTTAATTTTACCCGTGAATTCAAGCATGAAATGGAAGGCAGTATTTTTTACATGGTCAATACATAGTCTGTATACTCCATCCTTTTAATAGCTTCTCAAATACACGTCAAAGCAGATTTGATTAAACTCTTCCCTATAAATACCACCCCACTCCACAACACTCTAATCAGCAAGCAACTCATTCTATAACATTTCATTTTTTTTCCCTAAAATATTTTCTTATTCCAAAACAAAGTGTACTGCAAAAATGTCTTTAATGCCTCTATTTAACGGTCGCAAAAACCATGCACGTCGTGTACAAAATTCTCCGCCAGCAACAACAAATACGCCTCGATCCCAAAAAAATCAGGATCATTCTGATTTTTATGATCCAACAACAACAAAAATGAATCAATTTAAAACAAATCGAGGTGAGCAAGATCTTTATAATTATCCACCACCAACAACAAATCAGGGTCGACAAAATCCTATTAATCAACTAGCAACAACAAGAATCACACATCAATCTAAAACAAGTCGAGGTCATCCTTACAATCCCTCTCATCAATTTTATCTCGAAACCCCTCGATCTCTCATAGCACCAGCACTATCATTTCCACATGAACTTTCAATTCCAGCTCTAATTGACTATAAAGTAACCCCAGAGGCACATATTTTTAGAGCAAATTTGCATGGATACAAGAAAGAAGAAGTGAAGGTACAAGTGGAAGATGATAGAGTCCTAAAGATTAGTGGGGAGAAAAAAATAATACAAAAAGAATATGACAATTGGCACCATTTTCAGAAAAAACTTGGGAAGTTTTCAACGGTTTTTAACTTGTCTGAGGATGCTAGGGTTGATAAAGTGAAATCGTCAATGGAGAATGGAGTGCTTATTGTTACTATTCCTAAGAAGGAAGCGCCCAAGAAATCATACGTTAGAACAGTTCGAATATTCTGATATATATATATATATATATATATATATATATATATATATATATATATATATATTATATTTCGTGTCAAAAAAAGTTACTGTTGAATCGTTGAATAGAGGGTACGTACATCAGCTATTATTAATATAGATAATGTGAAATAAGAAGGGAAAAAAATAAAGGGAAGTGCTATAAGGTCTTTTAGTTAATGGAGTCAATTAAGTAATTAAGTATATATGCTTGTGTAATATCAGTAGCTCTTCATAAATAAAGGGGTATTTTGACATAATTATTCCTCTTTGTTTTGTCTAAAATTTGTTTAGGAAAGTGCTTCACATTTGATATTATCGCCGCTCACTCCAAAGTCCAGGTGTTTAATATTAGGTTTTGAAAAATGATTTGATAAATAAGTAATTAATATTTAAAAAGTTATATTTTTCTTTTGATATGTTAAAAGTAATAAGTAAAAATAAAAATATATATTTAATAAAATGGATAAGTAAAAATGAATGGAGGGAAAAATAATTAACTTGAATAAGAGTATACTTAATCTTACCTTTTAATTATTTTTTAAAAACTCCCAACCCTTCTAAGCGCTTTACTGGCAGGGTTAGATATTAATTAGATTCTCATAATCTAAGCTAGATCTTTCATGATATTATTTAAAAAGACTTCTTCTACATTTTGCTTACTTGTAGAAATTCAAACACCAATTTATTTTTTCTCAACAGGAGCTCTTGACATCTTATTTAATACATTTTGGACTAATTAAGTTTCCTCACTATAATATTCTAACACTTGGTAAATTTAATATTTTTAGTCAATGTGGGTAGAACAAATTAAAGCTATGCCTGCCTGTTGTAAGAGGTTAGTTAGAAGGAGGGGTAGATTGGTCATTTACCAAGGAGCAGTTTAAGCTAGATAACTAACAAGCTGTTAGAATAACTAATTTTGTTTTAGAAGCTAAACATATATATATATATATATATATCATTGATATAGTGTAATGACAATCAGAAAAAATAAGAAAAGGAATATACAAAGTGGTAACACCACTACTGTTACCTTTACTCTCTCTTCTTCTTCTTCTTTCTTCTTCTTCTTCTGCTTCTTTCTTCTTCGTTTGTTCTTTTGTTCTGTCAAACTCACATATTTCACACTTACCTTCACGGTATCAGAGCAGATCGTCACAGTTATCACTATGAGAAGTTGATCCTTATTTTGAGTCAAAGAATCAAAACTAGATTCATAGATTCATCTATGTTTTAAGACAGATCTACAGATCAGAGCTTCATCAAAGCTAAAATCTGCCCTCAACAGTTAAATTCTGTGATTTTGTTTGAAGAAATGGCAGGTGACACACCAGCAGGAGATTCATCTCAAAATCTCAATCAAAATCATCAATGAGCTAGTATGCCTTTCACTTCGAGTAGCAATTTCACACAAGGGCAAGGTATTGACTATAATCATCCTTTATTCCTTAGCCCTGCGGATGTAAGTGGAATTAGCATTATCTCATTTCAGTTGAATGGTGTGGAAAACTACACCTTATGGAGTCGGTTAATCAAACTAGCTTTGTTAGGAAGGAACAAGTTAGGGTTGGTTGATGGAACATGCAGAAAGAAAATGTATAGTGAAGAACTGTGGTGTCAACGGGAAAGGGTGAATGCAATTGTCTTGTCGTGGTTAATGAATTCAGTTTCAAAGATCTTACTTAGTGGAATTGCATTTGCTTCAAGCACATTGCATCTGTGGACTGATCTACAAGAGAGGTTTGATAGAGTAGATGGATCAAGGACCTACAGTTTACACAAAGAGATTGCCACTTTACAGCAAGGTACTGCTTCTGTTTTTGTGTATTATACAAGGCTAAAAGCCTTGTAGGATGAGTTTGAAGTGTTAGTGCCTTCGCCCTGCTGTAACTGTGAGAAATCCAGGGGATTTGTAGCTCACATAAATAGACAAAAACTATATCAAATTTTAATGGGACTAAATGATTCATATCATCAAGCTAGGAGTCAGATCCTCATGATAGATCCACTCCCTATCAGGCATATGCTTTGATAGTAGGAGATGAGAGCCAAAAATCTGTTGTTACAGGGATCAGTAATTTGGGACTAAATTCCTCTATGTTAGAATTTGTTATTGTGTACTCTAAAGTTGGTAGCAGTTCAGGTGTTAATCAGAGGTTCAAGAAAAATACACTTTTAATCTATGAATTTTGTAAGTGTAGAGGTCATACCAAAGAGTTTTGTTACAAGATTGTTGGATAGCCACCTGACTTCAAGTCTAAGAGAAAGGTGCAAAGTGCAAACGCTGCCTATGTTGATACTACTGGGTTATCTGGTCAATCTCAGCAACCAGTTCAGGCTCATTTTTCTTATGGTTTGAACACCAATGCGATTGATAAATCAGTATGGGGAAGAAATATTACAGACCAGCACAACACTAATGAAACTCCAGGTGAAGTCCCTATATCCAATAAGACTCTAAGTCAAGTTGAGGAAGATGTCAAATAATTACTTAAGGGTTGTACCTTCACAAAAGATCAGTATGACCATATATTCTTAAAATGATGAGTCAAAAGGGAACTACTACATCTGATTGCAATAAGGCAAATGCTACAAGTAAAGCCTTATTTGTCATTAAAAATAGTGATGTATGAATTGTAGATACAGGTGAAACAAATCATATGGTCTCTAATTTAGATATGCTTAAAAGGACTCTGTATTAAAGCTTGATATTCCTAAGGATATATTCTTACCAAATGGTGGCACTACACAAGTGACTCATATTGGCTCATGTAGTCTGTCAACTAGAAGTGTCATCACTAATGTCTTTCATATACCAAATTTAAGTATAATCTACTGTCTGTCAGCAAAATAACAAAGGAATTAGGATGCTCAGTCTCCTTCTTCTCTGATTTTTGTGTTTTTCAGGAGCTTTACACTGAAAAGGTAAAGGAAGTTGGTAAAGAAGAAAGAGGACTATATCTACTATGGAGCCAACTAATTCAAAGCAATACTAAGGAGGTTGCATATGCTGCTGATACAGTCCAGCCAAAAGTTAAGGAACCAGACATGGAGTTATGGCATCAAAGACTTGGACATCCTTTTTTAGCAGTACTTGCTAAGATGTTTACTGTGAATAAAACCACTATGTGTACAGTGTCTAAGTGTTTAGTTTGCCCATTTGCAAAGTAAACTAGACCTGTTTTTCCTTCTAGCAATATTAAAAGCAGTAGATGCTTTGACTTGATATATGTTGATCTTTGAGGACCCTATAATACAACTACTTTTGATGGCAATAAGTACTTTCTTACAATAGTTGATAATTTTCAAGAATGACCTGGTTATTTTTACTTAAACAAAAGTCAGATGTTTGTGTACTCTTCAAATGTTCTTGCAATATGCAAAAAATCAGTTTGACAAAGTGATGAAGATTCTCAAATCTGATAATGGTACAAAATTTGTTAACTCTGTATGTTATAATATGTTCAAAGAATGGGACATCATTCATCAAATATCTTGTCCTTATACTCCTTAGCAAAATGGTGTTGCTGAGATGAAGCATAGACATCTGCTAGAAGTAACAAGAGCTTTGAGGTTTCAAGATAAAATATCTATAAAGTTTTGGGGTCACTGTGTCCTAGCTGCAACCTATTTTATTAACAGACTTCCTAGTAGTGTGATTGAGTTTCAAACTCTCTATGAAAGACTATATGGCATCAAACCAGGGTTATCTCATTTGAGGACCCTTGGATGTCTTTCCTTTGCAAAGAATCTCACTGAACATGACAAACTCATGCCCAGGTCAAGGTCAGCAGTTCACATGGGATATTCTGAGGTGCATAAAGGCTATATTTTATTTGACTTGCTCAATAAATCCTTTTTTGTCAGTAGAGATGTCATCTTTAGGGAAGATATCTTTCCATTTGCCAATAATGCTAGTTTTGATCCACAATAGCTGTTTGTAGACAATCTGCAAGGGTCAGGTATGGCTAGTCAAGATTTATCTCCGATGGCTCCTATAGTGTTAAACAATACTGATCAAACTGTCATATCAGAAGGAGAAGATCCAAGTTTTGATGCAGGTTGTGATCAAGTCAATGTGAAGCAACCTGAGGTACAGGTACCTGCTGATGGTAATGGCCCTGAGGTATCAAATATTACAGAAGGTCAAAATGTTCCTAGAAGATCTGCAAGATCTAAACAGTCTCCTCTATGACTGAAAGATCTTGTTTCTCTCAATATAACCAATGATATTCAATATCCCTTATCTAACTATGTGAGCTATTGTCATCTCTCTCCCACTTATCAGTGCTATATTACTGCTATTTCAACTATAACAAAACCTACTAGTTATGCAGAAGCCATTAAGGATCCAAGATGGATTAATGCTATGCAAGCAGAGATCGAAGCATTAGAGAGTAATCAGACCTGGGAGATCACTACCTTGCCTGCAGGGAAAAAGCCTATTGATTGCAGATGGATTTATAATGTTAAATACAAGTCCACAAGTGAAATAGAAAGGTTTAAGGCCAAATAGTTGTCAAAGGCTATAGTCAGCAAAAAGGTATTGATTACAAAAAAACCTTTTCTCCAGTTATGAAGCTGGTTATAGTGAGGTCTATCCTATCTCTTGCAGCCTCCAGATAGTGGCATATCCATCAAATGGATATTTTAATGCTTTCTCCATGGAGATCTTAATGATGAGATTTATATGCATCTTCCTCAGGGGTTTGTCAGTCAAGGGGAGAAGGTGTGTAGACTAACAAAGTCCCTATATGGACTTAAGCAAGCCCTAAGACAATGGAATCACAAACTTACTAAGGCACTTATTTCTCTTAAGTTTAAACAAAGTTAGTATGATTACTCACTATTCATCAACAAATCAGAAAAAGGAATTGTAATTATACTTGTGTATGTAGATGATATGTTGATTACTGGCAGCTGTTTGAAGTTGATAGAAGAAACAAAAGAGGCTTTACAAAAGGCCTTCAAGATGAAAAACTTAGGGGAGCTCAAATATTTTCTGGGAATTAAATTTATAAGGTCCACAGAAGGGATGCTAATGCATCAGAGGAAGTATGCTCTTGAACATATAACAAAAGTTGGAATGGGAGCAGCTTAACCAGCAGAAACACCTATAGATGTTAATATCAAACTAACATCAAGAGAGTATGATGAACATATGCACAAAAGGAAAGAAGAAGCTGATGATCCCTTGATAGATCAGGTAACATATCAAAAACTCATAGGAAAGCTCTTGTACCTCAATATGACAAGACCAGATATATCTTTTAGTATACAGAAATTAAGTCAGTTTCTGAGTCAACCAAAAAAGTCATGCATGGATGCTGCACTAAGAGTGGTTAGATATTTAAAGAAGTAACCTGGACAAGGAATACTACTGTCCAGCAACTCAGATCATAAGGTTACTGCATTTTGTGATGCTGATTGGGCTTCTTGTCCACTCACCAGAAAATCTATCACAGGGTACATGATTAAGATTGGAAAGTCCTTGATTTCATAGAAAGCCAAGAAGCAGACCACGGTATCAAAGAGTTTCGCTGAGGCTGAGTATAGAAGCATGGCCTCTACTGTGTCAGAGTTAGTGTGGCTGCTTGGAATGTTGAAAGAAGTGGAGGCTGAAGTTGAGTTGTCAATGCAAGTATACAGTGATAGCAAGTCTGCAATTCAAATTGTAGCAAATTCAGTCTATCACGAAAGAAAAAAACACATAAAAATAGATTGTCACTTCATTTGAGAAAGGTTACAACAAGGTTTAATCAAAGTGAACTATCTACCAACTCAAGAACAGCCTGCAGATATATTAACCAAAGGGTTGTCTAGAGTTCAGCATGAACATCTTCTATCCAAACTATGAGTTTTGAATATATTTGCACCTCCTAGCTTGAAAGGGAGTGTTGTGAGAGGTTAGTTAGAAGGAGGGGTAGATTGGTCATTTACCAAGGAGCAGTTTAAGCTAGATAACTAACAAGTTGTTAGAATAACTAATTCTGTTTTAGAAGCTAAACAATATATATCATTGATATAGTGTAATGACAATCAGAAAAAATAAGAAAAGGAATATACAAAGTGGTAACACCACTACTGTTACCTTTACTCTCTCTTCTTCTTCTTTCTTCTTCTGCTTTTTTCTTCTTCGTTTGTTCTTTTGTTCTGTCAAATTCACAGATCTCACGCTTACCTTCACTGCCAGCTACTTTTTCTTTGAAATGAGTTGGAACTTAATATATCGTCTATATTGATCTTAAAAAATAAAAACAATTATTTTTTAAAGAAATTAGAAAATCATTTTTATCATATAATATACTCCATCTGCTTCAATATTTATATGTCGCAACATTATTATTTGAGTCAAAGATTCTTTAATTCTTGAACCACACTTTCTTAATTATTTTTGAAAAAAAATTAACTACCTGTATTATATTATTCCATAACATATTTTTCAAATATGTAATTTTTATTTGCGAAAACATAAAGCATCTATCATATATTCATGCAGACGTACAATATTTTGGCAGATAGTGAGCTATGAAGAATAATATAGTACTGTATTGTTCCACTGCTTTTTCATCATCGAGTCTTTTAGTTGTTGTAGCTCTAATTTTTCTTTTTTCGGCCTTAGTTTCTTCTAATTATTGTACTCTATGATTTCCATTTTTGTATTATTAGTATAAGAGCACATCCTTAGCTCATAGGGGTGTCAAAATGAGCCCAAATATAGGTAACTTATTCAATTCGGTCAAAATTTTATAGATTGGGCTCAAGATAATTTGAATTAGATGATCAATCTCAACACATTTAACCCTCAATCCATTTTAAAAGAATTTGAGCTCAATTTAATCTCCAATTTCAACATGTTTGAAGACTCTTTAGTTGTATTGGTGTAATGTATGTTCCATATTGAAGGTATGAATTACTATCTGTTTTAAATCTTCTAAGATTTATCTATTAATTTGTAACTTCTTATTTTGTTTTAGTTGAAATTCAAATTGTGGTTATAAAAAGTAAATAATATGTTAAAATTATTGAGATTAAACGGGTCAAATTGGGTAGGTCATGACCCGACCCGATTTTTAGCCCATTGGAGCCCAACTCATTTGATTCCAAAGTAAATTTGATCGGGTCATGACCCAATTCAATTTCTATTTCAATCCATTTTAATATCTCCAATTTCAACCCAATTAGCCCATTTGATATTCGATAACCAAGAATTATGAATTTGTAGAATTGATAATTTAAAACTTTTTAATAGAATTTATATATACAAACACATACTCCAAACATATGCATATAGCATCGCCTTTCTTTTTTGTACTTCTTATTTATAGTGTGGTATATTTACAAATACAAAGCTCTTAAGTACACAACAAAATCTGATAGTAATATCATTATTTATATTGATAAGATGTTATTCAAATTAGTAAGATATTAGTCGTGTATTTATAATATATTATCTTGAATTTAGTTATAAAAAAACTTTATTTATTGATCTAAGAATTTAAATAGTTTAATTCAAAATTCAAAAATATTTATATAGTTAAAAAGTAGGCAATCTTTCATCCATACTTTTTTTGGTTATAGATTTTATACTTTTTTATTTGTTCTACCAATTTTAATAAGTACTTTTTCAGCAAAAATTAAATCATACAATGAACTATTAAGAATTTTTGGTTCCCCAAATTTGAGAGACTTAAGAAAAAGGCGTTATTGGCATCCTTTGAGATGACCTTAGTTTATTTAAAAACATAAAATTGCATATTATGTCCTTTTTAAATGAGTTTTTTATTATTTTTATCCTTTATATGGATCGAATTTTAATTTTTTCTCCCTTTAATTAGCCATCAAACTTATGCCATAAGTTCTTTACAAACAGAATATAATTTGTGGAATATTATAAAAAAAGTAATTTGTCATAAAAGGCAAAAATTAAATATCAGCACAAAACAATAAAAAAGGTGAAAATGACCCGTTTAAAAATAATAGTAGGTACTTGGTGATATAATTAATAACGGGACCAAACAAGGAAAGATAATAAACAGAACTAGTTATATGTGAAAACATAAAATACAACCTTCTTCAATGGCTGAATTATACTTTTGTAAAATTTATTTATATTTTCAGTTCCTATAAGTTAAATTCGAGTTAGAATAGTAGTGAGTTTGAAATAATTTGGAATTTTATAGAACAGAGAATAATTTTATACCTAAGTAGCTTATCTTTATTTCTCTGATTGTTTTGATCTCATTTGATAATATTCCTTGGACAAATAGAAGTGATTGACATGTTACACCGTACAACAACTTAGGTAGGTAGCATTAGTATTGTGGTATAATGATTGAGATCTCATATTTTTAATTTGAGATTTTGAATTCGAATTTTAAAAATTAAAAGAAAATATGTTGGAAGCAACGCTATACTCAAAAATTGATCCTATAATAAATATATTTGAATTAATTGAACTCCAATATAGATACGACTTAATTTTTTTAAAAAAAATAACTTAGATAGGTAGCCTTTTTTACATGTATTCTCCATTTGCATCTAAGAATAAAGGTAGTTCATGCATATAAAAATATAAATCAATGAGAAAGCTCCAAGTGTGCGAATGTCAGGAAAAGATTTGCTAGCTTGAAGTCACAATCCTAAGAATTTGTTCTCTTTCATTTGTACCCTTAATAGTGCAAAATTATTTTATATAGTCAGTATAACTTAACTTATTTATTATATTTATAAAATTATTAAGTAATGTTTATCATGTGAATATTTAATGTTAATAATCAAAATCAAATACAAACTATCTTTTTTCATGAGTTTTACACTTTAACTATCAATTATTATTTTTTCTATCTGAACTATAATCATCTATATGTATTAAAACACACATTGAACCTGATTAAGCCAACTATTTGTTGTTCCCTTTTTCTACATGATCAATCACACCATCTACTTAATTTGTTTTAATACATAAATGGTGATATTTCTGATAGAAAAAGAAAATACCTGATAGTTGAGCTATGAAACTCCGAAAAAAAATAATCTAAATATGTTTTTGACCATTATTATCTAAAAAAATTGTGCAATTATTTTGTAAATAACCTGATTAAATAAATACCTCTTACACTATTAAAGTATTAATATTGATGCAAAATCGAAATGTTCAATCATTTTAACATTCTCAAATACATGTCAATAGAAAATTCCAATTTTGAAACTCTCCCCTATAAATACATACCCCCACAACATAACATTCTGATCGATCAGCAACCAATTCTCCTTGTATCACATTTTATTTCTTCCTATAAAATTTACTTAATTTTTTTTAAAAAAAAAAAGAATAGTGCAAAAATGCCTTTAATAGCTCTATTTAACGGTCGCAAAAATCATACGCCAGTACAAACTCCACCACCACCAGCAACAATACTTACACATCAATTTCAAATAAATCAGAATCAACTCAATCCTCATGTTTCACCAACAACAAAAATTACGCATCAATCTCAACCAAATCGAGGTCGTCAGGATCCTTACGATCCCTCACGTGAATTTTACCTTCAAACCCCTAGATCTCTCATAGCACCAGCACTGTCATTCTCACGTGAACCTAAATCTATAGCTCAAATTGAGTATGAAGCAACTCCAGAGGCACATATTTTTAGAGCTAATTTGCATGGATACAAAAAAGAAGAAGTGAAGGTACAAGTGGAAGATAACAAAGTCCTAAAGATTAGTGGGGAGAAAAAAATAGTACAAAAAGAATATGATAATTGGCACCATTTTCAAAGAAAAAATGGGAATTATTTAACTGCTTTTAACTTGCCTGAGGATGCTAGGGTTGATAAAGTGAAATCATCAATGGAAAATGGAGTGCTTATTGTCACTATTCCTAAGAAGGGAGCGCCCAAGAAATCTAGAACATTTTTCTTCAAATAATGTGTTGAATTTCTTTTGATAGTATATTTTTATATTTCGTATCGAAAAAAATAATAAGTTCGATTGAATCGTTGAATAGAAGATATATCAGCATCAAATTAATGGATTAAGCACGCTTTTGTAATATAGTATTAGTAGCTACTAATAATAAAGGGTATTTTTTTTATAACGTTCTTCTATATATTCTTAATATTTTTAATTTAAATTATTTTTTAGCTTATATATATTTAGTATGATGATGCTATATATGAAATGAGAGTTCAAATAAAGTTGAGATTCATATTGGGCTATGGCCGATCCAACTTATTTGAGACCGAGGTTTAGTAGTTGTTGTGCTTATTGGTTCAAATTCTCTCGTACTAAAATTGTTTCGACTTTTAAAATTATCTCAACTCACTCAAAACTCATACAGCATGCAAGAGACTACCTTGTAAAATACCACTAATATTATTATCCTATAAAGAAAATAGATAATTTAATAAAAATATCTGAACGTAAAATTAAAATATTAAGGGAAATCTTACCATATAATTTTAAGGTGCAAATTAATAGTTTTATTCATCAATATTATCACAAAATGTGGTGCGAATTTTGCTTAAGACTCATGAGACGAATGATGTTCAACAATAATTTGAAATTTCTACATGGAAAATAAGTGTATGTTTGGCTTAAGCAGCTTATATTGAAAACAATTCATAAGCTACTTTAGATAAGTTAAGCCAACCAGATTCAATTATTTTTTTGGACTTATTTTAAGCACAAAATAACTTTAAGTTGCCCAATCAAATACTCAAAAAAACTGAAAACAACTTTAAAACAACTTATAGGTCAATACAAACGGACTCTAACAGTGTAAATATCTTGAGAAGAAAGAGAAGTAATCGATGTTGGGCAAATTTGATAAGTTGAGCGTTATAAACTTTGTAGTTTAGGAGGCAAAAAACAGATATTTATAATATCTTTAGGTATCCGTTACATAATTAATTATTTTTAAGCATAATACATAAATGTATCATTTAACTTACTTCAACATGTATCTATGTCCTCCAACTTTAAGTGTTCATAAGTAGGCGCTTAAACTTGTGTAAAGTTGAACAAGTAGACACACACTCTTACAAGACATCATATGTGTTCTACATGACATAATGTAAATCAGTTCGAGTGTATATCACACGAATTGCATTATAGAGCACATGTGTCTACTTATTCAACTTTATACAAATTTAAGTGTTCTATTTGAGCACACTCAAAATTAGAAAGCATAGATATCAATTGAAGTTAAGCTAAAAGTCACATTTATAAATAGTTCTTCAAATTCTAATAATATATTTATCAGTAAATATAAGGATGCAACTTCTGCTGGTTGAGTTTTAACCACATTTTAAGTTCTTTTATGGAAAAATTACGCTGATGTGGCAAATAATTAGACTGTATTTATGATACATAGGTATAGATTCAAAAATTTACAAAATAATGTAGCTACGTTTTAAGTTTTGTAGCAAATATACATACACACGGACGCACGCTAATACACTGAATTGATATCCACCATTTGAATACAACTCTTTCACTCAAGATAAAGTTGATACCCCCTAACTATACTTATGTTTCATAAATACATAAACTATAACTATATGTGATAATTACACTCTAAATTAATGTTATTTCTGATTTTTTGTCTCATTATTATTATTGACCCTGCCATAATGGCAATTCATCTATGTACCTTCACTCACCAAGAAACAAAAACATGGCCTTTAATCATTTAACAATGGGTTGCAAAGCTTCTAGTCTTACTCACAATATCAAACCAAGCCCACAAGTTAAAAGTGGGCCTAAGTCTTAGAATGAGAAAGAACTATCAGATATGGGCCATTCATACAAATGCTCCTATTTTGAAATGATCTTTAATCTTTGCCCTTTAAAATTGTTTGGTCTTTAATTTTTACTTTTTAGAACTTTAAGTAATAACTGAAAATGTTCCAGACAGCGAAACAATAAACTAAAAATAATAAGGCAAAAGAAAATTACCAAGGCATAATTAGTTCAGTTAAAGTTATGCTACATGCATAAGCTCAATATATAATACAAGTTATGCACAAGGCATAAGTTAAGTGGCATAAGCTATGTCAAAAAAAAAGTTATGTTATTGCTAATACGTTTAATAAAGTTATTGTTTTACCTTAGGCCTCAATAAGCCATCGTAAGGTCGACATGTCGTATGGGGTGGGATGCTTGTAAAAAGCTGCTTTGAATATGAGTAATTCCTAAAAAAAAAAAAGCAAAGTCTGATATTTGACGAAGATCTTTCATCTCCTCTGCAGCAAGCTCTGTTGGTCTCGCGCTCCAAACTGATGGCGTCTCGACGTTCTCCTGGCCAGCAAGTTCGTTCCTTGAAGTATTTTCCTCTTAGTTTAAAGGCTCTAAGGCATAAATGTAGTGGCACAAGTCAGTGGCAAAGCCACCTTGTGGTTAGGGGGTTCGTTCGAACCCTCTTAGATAGAAAATTATATTATTTATACATGGTTAAAATATTTTTTAATGTATATTTAGTAGATGTCAAACTCCCTTCGACTAGTTCGTCTATCTACTTGTTCATATTTTGAACCCACTTAGTCAAAATTCTGACTCCGCCACCACTGACACAAGTTATGCTTGAAGTTTGAACGTAACAAAAGATTAAATTAAAGTCATAAGTTATGCCTCAAGGCATAAGTTTACACGACACAAAATGCCCCACGACATAAGCGTTTGGTGATGAATGGGCGCAATCACACATTCAATTTTTGTTTTCTTTCTTTCTTCCTTCACCATTGACGATGCTTTTTGGATTTTATACCTACAATTAGTGATGGCAAATGAGCGGGTTGGATTAAATTTGGACGGGTTCAAAATGGGTTAAAATGAAATGGATAATAATTCAACCTGCCCATATTTTATATGGATAAAAATATATTGAGTAACAAATGAGTTAAGTTAAATATTAATTTGCCCATATTTTCATAAATAAATGATACTTTACTTTAAAATTCAATTTTAGAACTTTAAATATGGGTACTACTTTAGAATAGTACCCATATTTGCCACCACTAATTAGGGATGTACATGGACCGAATTGGTTCTAATTTTTACAAACCAAATCAAATTATTTGTGTTGGGTTATTAAATTTATAAACCAAACCAAGAAAAGTCGAGTTTTTCGATATCAATTTTTCTCAGGTTTTTTGATTTTTTTCGAGTTTCTCGAGTTTTTCATAGTATCTAATAAAAAGCACAGAGCGGTGCTTCTTAAAAAGAGTTCTAGTACAAAATATCAACATATAAGATGGAGGCAGAACACTATTTGAAGTTTTAACTTTATAATATAACTTTATAAGATGGGCTTTTTTTTATATTATTTAGATGTGCTTCTCATGTCCAAATCTAAATGTAAGAAAGAAAACAAAAATTATGAAAAATTTTAAAAATGTATTTATAAATTACATTTTAATAAATATTCTTATGTATAACATAATTTAAAAGTAGTATATCTATAATCGGGTCGGTTTGGGTTCGGTTTGACTATTTTTAGTTAAAACCAAACCAACCCTATAATGGTCGGAGTTTTTTTCCAAACACCAAATCAAGTCAAACCAAACCACTAATCGAATTTTTTTTCGGATTTGGTTTGATTTATCGATTTGATGCAGTTTATCGATTTGCCTTGTATAGCCCTACCACTAATGATGCAAATCAACCACATGACAAAGGTGGGGAAGAATTAGTACTAACGACCATTTTATGTGTAGCTGATAATGTACATTATTGTTACATTTAGCTAAGAAGTCCCACATATCAGTAACAAGAAAGTTATTAAAATAATCATTTGTAAAGTAAAGAAAAAAAATCTGTTAAATCATCTTTAAATCTCAAATTTAAATCTTGAAAATAAAATATGTTATTTGTTATAATAGATGAAAAGGACATGATGATGCAAAAATTGTTCATGTACATATTACTTAAACTCGTAAATTTATCAGCTTTTTTATAAAATCGGAAAGGGGTCAAAACTACCCTTCAATTATTCGAAATAGGTCAAATATATTCTTCAACTATTTTTGGGCTTAAAACTATCCCTCTCGTCTAACTATTGGATCACTTTTTAACATACTAATATGTGGGATTCGATATGTAAATAAAAATGTCACGTGGACGTCCATCTAAGCACATTAATCAGATTAGTGTGACTAATTAATTATGAACTTCAATAGGTAGACTTTGAAGGGTCCGAAAAAGCGGCAGAAAAGTAAAACAAATGTACAAATCATGAAAACCACATCATAGATAGTGAGTGTATAAGTCCATGGACGTGGTCAATCTTTTCCTGAACATGTCAACGGCATAGACGAAAATAAGATTACGAGTTAATGAATTTTAAATTTTAGAAAAAAAATATATATTGAATTTTGAATATATTAATATTACACATATATGTGAATTTTTATACATAAATAAATGATTAAAATTAAAGCTATTTGTTCTATTGAACGCGTAAGTCGAATGTTAGGTCCGCCCTTATAAACCATTATTGCCTGACAAAATAAAAGCAAGAAAGTATGCGCATTTGTGTAAATATAATGAGGTCAATGGTAAGTTCTGTACAATAGAAAATTATAGGGGTCCATTGTATTATCACGAAACCTTCCAATTGAAGAAATATGAGTAATGTTTATCATGGACCATACTAGCCTATATATATATTATTCTCAGATAGTAATTAATACACTACTGAATAGAGTACTCGAAAGAGATTTAGCTATAACAATCAACTCCCCTAATTGTGGCGAGGAATCATGACTAGCATAGCATTTTGTACCAATATCGATTTCTTGTCATAATTCAGTCGGTAAGGGAATTCAAATCAACAATTATGATGCTAGTTTTTTTTATTTTATATTATTTTTAACGATTTCAACAAATTATATGTATCATCGGGTGAACAAAATCAAATTGAAAATCGCATCAAACTGCAAATTTGAGTTAAATCGGAAAAAAATATTGACTAGTGATTTAGTTTGACTTGATTTGGTATTCAAGTAAAAAAAAAGGAAAAATTTCATGTATGAAAAACCTTTTAATAAGCATAATAACTTCATATGTATATAGTTTCTCTAATTACAAAAGTTGTAGCGAATTATACAAACGTTGTAGCAAATTATACAAACGTTATACCCACGAATTATTTGTATACCGAAATAACAAACACTGTGAATTGTATAGTGAATTATACAAACATTGTACACGAATTGTATAGCGAAATATACAAACGCTATACAAAAATTGTAAATTGTATACCGAATTATACAAATGCTATTTTATAGCGAATTATACAAATGCAGTACACGAATTATATAGCAAAAATATACAAACCAATTATAGTAAATTTTAGCAAAATATACCCACGAATGGTAATAAAATAAAACTATACCCATATGAAATAATAAACTAGTAATGTTTGTCATCTCGTGTAATTTAAATTTGACTATATTTGGTTGGTTTGGTTTTAACTTTAAAAAAGTTAACCAGAGGCCAAACCAACCCGACATCATATATATATAATTTTTAAAAATTATTTTACACATAAAAATATTTACTTTGATATAATTTATAACTATTTCTTATACTTTTTCATAGTTTTTTATGTTTTAACAATATTATTTCAAGTTTGATTTAAAATTTTGAATAGTCCAATAAAGGTTATATTTCATAGATATTAGTAACTCTAATAAAGTTCAAATCAAAATCAAATCAATATTATTGCTAAAAAAAAAATCAACTCAACACTAAGAATGACAATAATTAATGTTGAATATTTTTCTTTAATTATATATTGGTTTAGATAACTAAAATACATAACCTAATTTTAGTTTTCTTTAATGTTTAGTCATATAATTAATACTTATTAGACTTATTTTAGCATGATTAAGTACTTTAAAAATCATAATCATTTTCATTTTGATTTATCTATTTGCAATATTTGTTTTATGTGATTACATTATTATTTTTGTTGAATATTTTGGTGTCATCACTCATATCATATTTGTATTATTTTCTTAAGAAACACCTTAGATAATTGTATTTGGGTATGATTAAAGAAATATTTAAAACACAAGTTAATTATATGTTTGTATGAATGCTTTATCGGAAAAATCCAAAAAAAAATCTGAAAAGCCGAGAAATCAGAAAAAATTTAAGGTCTAAATATTTGAATTTTATTAAATTGATTTGATTTATAAATTTAAAAATACGACACAAATAATTTGATTTGATATTTAAAAATCGGGTCCATATACACCCCTATATATGCATATTACTTTTTGCAATATTATTTTTAAAACGCATATAAAATTTTACGAAACAACCTTAATAAGATGCCTTCGATGATCAAGATATCGTGTAAAAAATATAATTTGAATCTGAGTCAATCTCAAAGTCTAATTTAAAAGGTATGAATTGAAGAGGTCATCCCATTATTAAAGGGCGGGGTGGAATTTTTCACATGTTGAACTAAATAACATGAATCAAATTAGTCTTCCTAGGCATAATAAAAGTAAATCTTACAAGTATATGACGGTTCACCACCACACAAATCACAATAGGAACCATTCCATTTCCACCGCCATGCAAAATATCATACACGTCAAAAAATTTCCTTAGGTAGCGCCGGTCCATTTATATAACTTATGAATGTTCATCTCATGGGCGGATTTGTGTTGCTTGAAGGGGTGTCACACCATATCGCGATTTCAATATATATATAAAGTATAAATATTAAATGCGACATTCTTAAAAATAATGAATTTTATGGTGTCAGCGGTTAAATTTCAAATTTATCATTGTAGAGATGCAAGTTTGAGCCCTGCAATGGGGTGTATTTTTTTTATAACTTTTTTATCATGCAAGCCATACAAAATATCATACTCGTCAAAGTTTTCCCGTAGGTAGCGCCGGTCCATCTATATAACTTATGAATATTCATCTCAGGGGTGGATTTGTGTTGCTTGAAGGGGTGTCATGTCATCTCGTGGTCTCGATTGAAAATCTGTATACACATGTATATTTGTATATATATTTATAAAAAAAAGTATAAATATTAAATGTGATATTCTTAAAATAATGAATTTTGTGGTGTCAGTGGTTAAAGCTCAAATTTACCACTGTAGAGATGCAAGTTCAAACCCTACTATGAGGTGTATTTTCTTATAACTTTTTTATCATGCAAGCCATACAAAATATTATACACGTCAAAGTTTTCCCGTAGAGAGCGTCGGTCCATTTATATAACTTATGAATGTTCATCTCAAGGGCGGATCTGTGTTGCTTGAAGGGGTGTCACGCCATCTCGTGATCTCGATGGAAAATCTCTCTCTCTTTCTCTCTCTCTCTCTCTCTCTCTCTATCTATCTATATATATATATATAAACGTGACATCCTTAAAAATAATGAATTTTGTGGTGTCAGCGGTTAAATCTCAAATTTATCATTGTAGAGATGCAAGTTTGAGCCCTGCAATGGGGTGTATTTTTTTTATAACTTTTTTATCATGCAAGCCATACAAAATATCATACTCGTCAAAGTTTTCCCGTAGGTAGCGCCGGTCCATCTATATAACTTATGAATATTCATCTCAGGGGTGGATTTGTGTTGCTTGAAGGGGTGTCATGTCATCTCGTGGTCTCGATTGAAAATCTGTATACACATGTATATTTGTATATATATTTATAAAAAAAAAGTATAAATATTAAATGTGATATTCTTAAAATAATGAATTTTGTGGTGTCAGTGGTTAAAGCTCAAATTTACCACTGTAGAGATGCAAGTTCAAACCCTGCTATGAGGTGTATTTTCTTATAACTTTTTTATCATGCAAGCCATACAAAATATTATACACGTCAAAGTTTTCCCGTAGAGAGCGTCGGTCCATCTATATAACTTATGAATGTTCATCTCAAGGGCGGATCTGTGTTGCTTGAAGGGGTGTCACGCCATCTCGTGATCTCGATGGAAAATCTCTCTCTCTTTCTCTCTCTCTCTCTCTCTCTCTCTATCTATCTATATATATATATATATATAAACGTGACATCCTTAAAAATAATGAATTTTGTGGTGCCAGTGGTTAAAGCTCAAATTTACCATTATAGAGATGCACGTTCGAGCCCTGCTATGGGGTGTATTTTCTTATAACTTTTCTATCATGCATGCCGTATAAAATATCATACACGTCAAAGTTTTCACGTAGGTAGCGCTGGTCCATCTATATAACTTATGAATGTTCATCTCAAGGGCGGATCTGTGTTGCTTGAAAGGGTGTCAGTCCACCCTGTGGTCTCGATTGAAAATTTGTATATATATGTACATTTGTATATATATTTATAAGAAAAGTATAAATATTAAACGTCACATCCTTAATAAGTCTTGTGGTGCCAGTGGTTAAGCTCAGATTTACCACTGTAGGGATGCAAGTTCGAGCCTTGCATGGGGTGTATTTAAATAAAATCTTAACTAAACCAGTAGAACAAGTCTAAATTTTATATGCATATTTGCTAATAAAATATTATGTATTATTTTGCTCTACGCTGGAGTTTTTTGCCATATGTTACCGTTCAAAGGAGCGTGGCACCTAAAAATTTAAAATCTTGAATCCGCCTCTAATTCATCTCATGGCCCCGTTAATTTATTTCAATTTTTTAAAATATTTATTAAATAATTTTAAATCTGACAACACATTTAAATATTAAAATAATGTATTCAATTGAAATACACATACAAAGATAATTAAGATGATTGTAATTTTGATAACATTTAAACAGGGAAAAATAAAGAAGTTGACCTGCGAGCTTTCCTCAATTCAACCAGGTTGTTATGTGTAGGACTTTGGCAATAACATAATCGACAAATTCAAGATGCACTTCTCCAAGTAAAAGGAGTCGAATAGAGATTGATTGTGCCCGAAAGACTATGAATTAATTTACAATTTTATCGAATTAGATAAATATTCTTTTAACATAATTTAAATTAAAAAAACTCAAAAACACACCAAAATATAAAAATCGGAATCTTTCATAAAACAATGTTTATAATGGCATGAATAAGCTCACACTAACACATTTCGAGATGCCCTTTAAAAGGAACAGCCAAAAGAAAAGAAGAAATAAGAACAATGGGCTCAGAAAAAGTTTTAAGATGGAGGAGCATCCCTCTTCTCGAAAAAGAAGCCAGCGTTACGTTCCAGCACATATGTATGTTTATAAGACAAAAGACAACAACCAAGGAAGCATTGCACATTTCTCTAATACCCCTGTTTATTGATTGGCAACTTCCTAATCTTTAAAAATCCATTTAAATAGGAGTATTATACTTTAATGGTCAAACAAACACAAATATCATAAAGGAAGTTGTTCACGGGCAACAATTATCGTCAAAGTGCCAATGTGGCTTGCATGTGCTATGATAAGTGAACAAGATCTTTAGCACCTTAGTTCTCTTTTCATATACTTGCACTAACATCGTACTAATATCATGATTTGTTACGTATTAATTATGTATAATATAATAATATTATGATTTGTTATGTTTTAGTTATATCCTTAAATTTTATAGTACTATTCCCTTTATCTCCGTATCAAATTAAACGGTGCCGTATAAAATGGGATTGAAAGAATAATACATAGGGTGTCTCTAGCTAATATAAGCTGAAAATGCAATCAAGCAAAGAATTAAATAATAGGTCGAACCATAGGTGTCCTTCTAAAGTTGACATCAACTTTCACTTAGACACCTCAACAAAATTTTGTTCATTTTAGAGACCTCATATCATGTTCCACTGTGTCATTTTGACGCCTTTTTGCTAGCTAAAATTACAAAATATGTGTAATCCACTCGCCGGTGACGTAGCATGCTGATTAATAAAAGGATGAATGTCGGTTTGATTCACAAAAAAAAAATTATTTATAAGAAGAGGAAAGAAAAACTATTCAAACTTATTTTAAAAAAGAATATTTCAACAATAAAAGAAAAAAAAGTTCATTTTCTAGAAAATTCATTTCAATCAAAAGGAACTCCTCCTTACGGGAAAAAATGGAGTTTCGCCGGAAAAAATTATGGGATCAGATCTAATTTTTTTTCAATGGCTTTTTATATTTATTTTTAGAACTAATACTTTTAATTTTAGATAAAATGTGTTTTGGTGGAAGAGAGGAAGGAAGAGAGAAAGAGGGTGACGGCAATGGTGGATCTCCATCTTTTCCGGCGAGTTGTAGATTTGGTTTGGAGAAGTATTTATCGGTAGTAATTTTCCGGTGAAGTTTATTTGTGTTTTATTCTTTTACGTTCTTGTAAAGTTTTTTAAAATTAGTTTAATGATATTTTTTATTTTGTTCAAAATCAGTGCATTGCTATGGTTTTATAAGATTTTTTCAAATTAATGTGGTGGTAGTTTGATGAATGGTGGTGAAAGGTGGAAGGAGAAAGAGGGAAGAAGAAGAAAGGGAAAAATATTATTTTACACAAAAAGAATGATTTTCACGCGTTCAAAATCAGTGCAATACACGTACTTTACCAACTCAGAAAAAAATTGTCAAAATAACACAGAACATGATATGAGACGTCTAAAATAAACAAAGCCTAGTTAAGGTGTCTAAATGAAAGTTGATGCCAACTTTAGGTGGCAACCGATGAATTTAATCTAAATAATACCATAACTAATATATGTACTTCATCCATCCTATTTTACGTGGCACATCTAACTTGACGCAATATTTTAAAAAAAAATTAAAAATTTATAATCTAAAATAATCCTTAAATATTTGTATAGTTATAAGTCATTTTATTAGAAATAACAGGGTAATTTCAATGTTAAAATATTTCTAATTTATCGTAAAATGACATTCCTTAACTAAAAAAAATATATATCTAATATCACATGCATATAAGATGGAATATGACAGAAGAAAAGACACTTAAATATTTGTACAGGTATAATAGTAAATAATTAATGGTATAATTATTGATCAATTCCCCTGCCTGCCATACCAGGTCATGGAGGGTTTAAATATCATTTTTCTGCAACACACCCATAGACACTGGCAACAAAAGTGTAGAAAGTAAGTTGTAATCCCAAGCAAAACATGACCCAACCTAGTTTCTCCTTTTCACTACTTATTAAAACTAAAAAAGCTTTTATTCTTTTTTTTTTTAATTCCCAACATTCTTCATCATATATATCATTCTTAACTATCTAACCCCACTATCCATAACTAGTAACAAAATCTCCCCTGCTTCTAAAACTTCATCAACATTTATCGGTCAGTAAGTCCAATCCTGCGGAAGAAGTAGCTCTTGTGACATTGTTGCTGGTTGTGAGTAGGTATTTCCTGATCTCAAATTATGTCTCGGTTGAGCCACTGCCATATTATTCGGATATCGCGAACCACCGGAAGGAGTTGAGCCACTTCTGGCTTGAACAAGATTCTGTTGCCTAACATCCACAGCTTCTAAGTTCAAGTTCAGGGCCTGGACCACTCTGTCTGGTAATAAAACTGTTGAACACCCTGCTAATTTCCAAACAAAATATTTGCGTACACATCAGCATAACAGAACAAAGGAAACACAAATAGGTCATACCCATACATCAGAATCTAAACACAAGAAAGGAATATGAAATCTGAGTCAAATAGATTAGATGGTACTACTATTAATTTGAATTTTTCTTTGTTGTTCACACCCACCCAAAAAGGGGACAGACCAATTGGAAAGCATCCAAATGACTAGACGCTGACACTAAAGAACAGTCCAAAACTAGAGTCATCTTCCACTATCAACGCCAAGAGACCATCAACAAATATTAAATAAATAATTATAGACTAAATCTTCTCCATTAAGTAAAAGTTTAAAAAATTTCAAACCTACATCCATAGAGTCAACCAAGTGGTAATACACATAATTAACCACTTCACTAATCAATGAAGTAATTTAGTTGGTAATATCTATTGATGACACTATAACAGGGGATTTTCTAAACAGGTTACCTGGTTTCTTTCGAGTTTCAGTTTGTGTCCCAATTCTTCTGGGCAAGAAAACACCAGTTCCAGCACACTCCCTTTTAGGATCTGGATTTCCCAGAAAAACAGCACGCATGCCTGAGCTAGGCTGCTGGTGAAACTGAGACTGCTGCAACATGGGCCAACTAGAAATTGAAGAATTCATAGGCCTAGAAGCTCCATTTTGGCCTCTGCTTTGAGCCAATTGCTGGTGGTTCTGGTTCACCGGATACTGAACAAATACTCCTTGGCCTTGTTTCATTATCTGTTGCTGTTTCAATCGCTGAAACTACATTTCATAGACAAAACAAATATATAAGTTTAATATGAAAAAGGAAAAAGTGGGAGTTTAGCAATATCAAAGCTTACTTGAGCTATTTGCAACTGTTGGTAAGAGAGCGAGGGCTGATTTAAGTATTTTGGGGCTACAGGGACTCTACTGTTTTTCTCGGCAATACCCCATAATCCAGTTTTACTATGATAAAGTCCGGTAACTTCCTCCATCATCCTAATCCTCGCAACTTCTCCGGCAGTCGCATAAAATTGATCAAAAGCCCTATCGCTTTGGTTCACCGGCGGCGGGGAAGAAACCTGTGAAGGACAGTTTGGTCTTCCATGGCTTGATCCCTGCTTGCACCGGTATAAAGTCGACTGAGGCGAACCTGATAAACTCCAACCCTAGAAAAAGCAAAAAAAATCCCAAATATTCATCAACCAAAAACACACCTTAATATTACGCAAAAATAAAAAAGACCCAAAATCAAAAGTTACCTTTGTGTTTCCATAGCCGAACCCAGATTCATGAAGTGCAGAGTGAGCCATTTTCTGAGTTAACCCAGTAATATAGTCTTCTTCATCACTCTCTGTATCTACTGACCCGATCACAGACTCCACCGGCGAACTCAGATCCGACTGAGTTCCAAACGGGTTAAACCCGGATCCAAAATCATCCGTAAGAAACTGTGAAGGAAGCCAAAACTCACCATCATCCAACTTCTTCTCCATCTCAACAATAAAAGAGTAAAGAAGTTAGATGTGTTTATTGAAGAGCTTTAACTGATCCAAACGTTGCTGCTTCTTAAAGATACAAGTAATAATTACAGCCACAACAACCCCCTTTGTGCTTTTCTGTTCTTCCACTGTGTGAAAAAAGTGGCAGTGACAACTCCAAATAGAGTAAGAGGAAAACAGGGGATTTGAAAAAGAATCTAAAGAAGAGAGACTAATAAAATAAAGTGTAAGAGAAAAAGAGAGAATGGGATATAGTGGGGCTTGCAACAAAGGTGTTTGAAGAGCCATTTTTATATCCACTTGCTGTGTCAGTAAGTGCCAACTAGCAAATCCTTAACTATTAAATGCGCCCCATTGCAAATTTTGTGATAATATGGTTGTATTGAATGGGTACTAAATTGACATTATTATCTATTTGATTATTTTTTTTCCGTTTCACATTCCAGCCCAGATTTAAAATTTATAAATTTTAATAATAATTTATGCAGAATTAAGTAATTTTTTTTAAAACACAATTAAAATTTTAATTAAAGTTATTGAGTTCAGCTTGATTATTGTAGTGCTTGTTTTTGATATCTCGCATCATTGATTGTTTACAGTATTTTGATTATCGCACTATTTTCTTGTTCATCGTGTTAGTTGTTGTGAAAACTGTTTTCTTCTTCTTTTTTTGTATTTGATTTTGTTTCACTCGAATTCAGGGTCTTTCAAAAACAGTTTCTCCACATCCACAAAATAGAGGTAAGTTTTGTATACACTTTATCCTTCAAATATCCTTGCAAAATTTCATTGAATATATTGAGTTTATCTTAACAGTTGATTCCACCCTTGACATTCGGCACCTACTTTAGAGTCTTACTAATATATATTCGTGCATGATTTAAGTTTAAGAAGATTCTATGAGAATTAGTAAAGATTACTACTCATATTGGTCTTATTAAAGGTGGAAGTAAGTAAATATATATTCGTGCATGTTTTAAGTTTAAGAAGATTGTATGAGAATTACTAAAGATTACTATTCATATTGATCTTATTAAAGGTGAAAGTAAGTAAATCAAGGTTTCTACGTATTTTCTATGATGCATACTTTCGCTCATAAAAAGTTCATTGTCATAATATATAGCTTTATTCTTAGAGTTTGAATTCGAAATCTTAATTAAAAAAGAAGAGTCTATCATAATCTTTGGTGGTTATATTACAATTTGATTTAGTTAGGAGTTTTTTAAAAAAGAATTACAATATTTATAAAGTTTATTTGATAAAAGAATGTTATTTCAACCTTAAAAAGTATAAATAATTAAATGAATTAAATATTATCTGATGATATAATATATTTGTGTATAACGAGTATTATAGTACATGAACAATATAAGATATTATTTTAAATACATTGTATACAAAGAGCATCGCGTTAATTACTTGTAGTATAAAAATCAATGATCCATCCGTTAGTGGTAGGTGTTACATATTTACGTACTACATTTTTCATATATGAACTTCCGCTCTCAATGTGTATAAAAATGGGAAAAAATATCAAACATATATGTATCGTTTATTTTAGTTCACACCTATTATTGGTTAGATTGTCCATATTAGTCGAGAAAATTAATTATTTCTCTCTTATATAATTCAGGACAAATTTTATTTCGTGAGATAGTACTCTTTTTTCTCATATTTTATTTTTTAAAAATTAAATTATGTGAATTTTAATTAATATTTTAAAATATATTTTTTCATCAAATTAGTATGAGAAAAATTATAATTTGTAGTATTTATGATATAGTTTTTAATATCTAAATTTTAAATAAAAAATACTAATTTGATCTTATTCAATTTAGCTTCAAAATATATTAAATTAATTTTTTTTCCAAAATATGACAATTATTTTGAAATAAAATGAGTACAATTATTACTCCTACGAATTTAGAACCAGGACAAGTACGCATCAAATGCTAGAGATCGTAGACGGAGAGATGTAGAAAAGGACTATTAACTTGCGTTTGTATATTTATTTTCTGCCCATATTGATCTAATCCTTTAGTGCAAAAGAAAAAAGAAAAAAACATAATCCTTCATCTCTGTGTAATAATAGACTACGCTGACCATCTAAGAATGTGGTGTAGTAGATGTGGTTGTTTCTTCGTTCTCTTAATTAGAGATTTTGAATTTTAAATATTAAAATTTTTTTGATAAGGAGCGTTTTCTTTAATCGGGTTTTAATGTAAATATTCACAGAAAAATTATTAAAAAAAAAAAGGCTATGCTGAAGCATTGACTAGTTTGTACTTTTGTTAAACCAATAAAACGCATGGGAATTCACTGTTTCAACTGTGGTCATATGGCCAAACACTATGCTGCCATTTCTTCTTTTTTCTGTCTAAATTGTGTCTTATAGTTGATGCACAACACAAAGCTACTTCACATCTCAAATCTTTTAGCCATAACAAATAATGCAGCTTAATAGTGATCGCATAACATGTTATAGAAATTTTTGCTATTGTTTCATTTAACGATAGTTATTTGCTAAATAATCTCTTTATATTTCTTTCGCAACTTATCATGAACTTTTAATAGTAAGCGGGTGAAAAACTTATTTTTCTCAACAAACTTAAAATCTTATGAGAAGGTATAGTCCAATTATAAACATCTTGTGTCCAATAATAGCCCACACAGGAAGTATGACGATTAATTTTAATTTAAAACAAAAATCAATTCTTCTTATTGTTATTGGTAGGGGGTGAGCATTCCGCAAATTTCAATAGTGTGTAATTATTAATTGAAAATAGATATCAAATATTGAACTTTACGGCAATTCAGTAATTATGTACTGAAGAGAAAGAGATTTTGACAAGATAAGTTCATAATTGATCCAACATGATTTTATAGAGAAATAACGTAAAGGTTAGATCTCCTTTTTCAAATCGTAACATTATGAATTTATCGGCATAGATTGTCAATTTAATAACTAACTACTGAAGAAGACGAAATAACGGAGAGGAAGAAATAAAGATCTTTCATTGATTTTTTTGAATGAATCCAATACACTCTACATGATCCTTTATATAGAGAAACACAAACTTGCTTCACAAGAACACTAATCAATTAACTTTCTAACTGGCTAGTTTGTTATTCCTTCTAACTAACCGAACTGGCTCAGCTAACTAACTATGACTAAACATTACTCAACACAACCTGTCAAGCTGGTATGTGAAAAGCATTGAACATACCAAGCTTGGAGATCAATAGCTTGTGTTGAGCAGTCCCCAAACTTTTAGTCAATACACCTGCTAACTGAGAAGCTGTAGGAATGAACTGTGGTTGAACCAGATCACTTTTGATCTTGTCTTTCACAAAGTGACAGTCAATTTCTACATGCTTAGTTCTCTCATGAAATATGGGACTAGAGGCTATCTGTATAGCTGTTTGGTTATCACAATATAAGGCAACAGGAGTAGGTACATGGCAATTCAGTTCTTTTATGAGGCCATACACCCAAGTTAGTTCAGCAACTATCACTGTCATGTTTCTATACTTAGCTTCTGCTGAACTTCTACTACTTTCTATTGCTTCTTGGATTTCCATGATAAGAGAGCATCCCCTAACTTCACAACATACCCAGTGACTGACCTTCTAGTGTCAGGACAAGCTACCCAATCAAAGTCACAATATATGGTCAGTTCTTATTTTGTATTTTATGGGAAAAACAAGTCAAGAACTAGTGATCCTTTCAAGTACCTTACTAGTCTCTTAGCTGTTTTCCAATGGGAATGTTTTGGCCTTTGCATGAATTGACTGAGTATTTGCATAGCAAAACATAAATCTGGCCTAGTGATGGTATGGTTGATCAACTTGCCAATCAATTACTGATATCCAACAATATCTTCTAGTTCAGGATTAGTATTGTCACCCACATGCACATAATAATCCACTGTTATGAGCTTGTGATTAGCCTCTAAAGGTGTAAGAGCTGGTCTGGCACCACGAGTCCTACTTCTGAGATTAGTTCCAAGTTGTATTTCCTTTGGTTCAAGAGGATTCCCTTCCCTGACCTCATGACTTCTATGCCAAGAAAAAATCTCAAGTCTCCTAAGTCCTTCACCTTGAAGTGACTATATAGAGTTTTCTTCACCTCTTCTATTATGTAATATTTATGTTGCTCATTTGTAAGATAATGACCACCTGTGGATCCAGAACTAAACTCATCTCCCTTTACAACGGCATGATGAGCATGTGGATAGTTATTCCCTGTAGAATCTGATCTAATATCCTTACCTTCTTGTGTTGCCAAGTGCTTTTTATTTTTAAAATCAAGAGGATAACCAACTAATTTATAACAATTCTTCTTCAGATGACCTTTGTATCCACAATGGTCACACACTATGCCAGGAATGGTCTCTATAGGTCCACCACTCATTGGTTTCTTAGATTTGAAATTACCATCTCTATTAACAGCTAGCAAGCTTAATAAATCTCCTTTGAAATCAACTATTCCTAGTCTCCTTTGACTCTCTTCGTGGATTACTATAGAGTAAGCTTGATTCACACTTAATACAATAGTTTTAAGATGAATGTCACACCTCGCATGACTGTAAGCCTCATTCAATCCCATGAGGAATTGTAGTAACCTCTGATTATTCAAATGTAAGATGTATACACATGATTCTGCACACTAACACATAGGAGGATAAGGTGCTAACAAGTCTAACTCATCGCAACAATCCTTCAACTTAGAGTAATATACTATAATTGAATATGTACCTTGTGTTTACATTCCAATCTCTCTACATAACTGGTAGATCCTAGTAAGATTTGATTTATGAAATCTCTATTTGAACTCATCTCATACTCTCTTTGAAGTCAAAGCAAGCATTATGCTAGAGATCAACTCTGGTGCAACTACTCTACTGATCCATAAGAGCACCAGTGTATTATATCTATCCCACTGTTTTGCCAAATCTCCCTTATACATGCTTCGATTGTTGCTACCATTTACGAGACCTGGCTTATTTTTCACCAACAAAGCCAGTCCCATTGATCTACTCCCTAATGTGTAGTTTTTTGGCACTGTTAACTTCAGACCAATCAGTGTAGCTCCTGGTGTGTCTGAAGGTTGCAGAAACAATTGATGGGTGTAATCTAGCTGTGAAATATATGTGGTTTATCTTTGCGAAGCTTCTGAATTAACCATGGCTTCTATCCTTATGAAGCTCCAACAATGGTGTTTGTGCCTCGATCAGAATCTAGGTATTAGGCTTAACACCCCACCTCACGCTCAGTACTTAGCATCTAATGCATGGACAATTTTAATTTTTAGGGGGCCCAACATTGGGTGAGACGGATCCGGCTCTGATACCATTCCAATTTAACAACTAACTACTAAAGAAGATGAAATAAAGGAGAGGAAGAAATAGAGATCTTTCATTGATTTTTCTGAATGAATCCAATACACTCTACATGATCCTTTATATAGAGAATCATAAACTTGCTTCATAAGAAAACTAATCAACTAACTTTCTAACTGACTAGTTTGTTATTCCTTCTAGCTAACTGAGCTGACTCAACTAACTAACTATGACTCCGCATTACTCAACATAGATCAATCAAGACATCTATATTACTTGTTAATGTTACCCATACATGTGGTAAATAATTCATTAGGGGTGGTCATTGGTATTTAATTCGATATTTTCAAAGTTTAATTTCGATAATTTAATAATAATCAAACTTCGATACAATAAATTATGATTCAGTAATTTGATTTTCAGTTCAAATTGAACCCTAAGAATTTGTTCTAATGCACGGTATTAATTAAATATTCTACTTATGGTTCCCTTCTTGCAATCAACTTAGTTATGATGTTGGTTTCTATAGTGTTATATATATATATATGTATGGATTCTTGATATATAGTTGCATTTCGAATTCTTATCTGTCCTAATGGAATATTGCTTGCTTGTACACCATTAGGTCACGGGGGGTCTACATGACAATATATTCCAGATTCCCTTTTAACCCACAAAGGTGATATTATAAGGCTTAATATATAGCCAGTCCTTTAAATTTATCAAGATATATCTTTCATGATAGATAGTTGAACTAAGCATTGCTTTAATTGAACATTTTAATTTATAATCAAGTGTTTCAATTAAGTATTTTTTATTTATTTTTTTAAAAAAAATAGATGTGCATCAATCTCAAGTAAAAAATACCTGAGATTTTATGAGTTTTTGATGTGTAGTTAAAGTGATTGACATATTTTATGTGATTAATTAAAAATACGCACACAAAAATATAATTAAAATTTGAATAAAAAATATCTAATTAAAACACTTTAATTTATTCGAAATTGAGGTGTTCAATATCCTCATAAATGAGGCTAATATATGAAGCCAATAAATAGGGTGACAATTGAACGGATTGAATCAAATTTGAGCAAATTAATTGATGACTGGTTAAATAGGTAATCAACCTTTTTCAACTTGCTGGTTTGTATAGTTCTTTGATTAGTCCAACTACTTAGTAGGGACCATGTCAGTCACATGCCTAAAATTATTTTTGGGCCATTTCTAGTCATCAATTAAGGGGAAGAGAATGTATGTCAAATCTTCAATTATCAACTTTCCATGGACAACACCAAGCCCACATTTCATTGTTCAGCATATGTGTCGAGTGTCGACAACAAAATTCTCAAGACCGCAAAATATTGTAATAATTATAGTACATCGAACATGGTATAGATGCTATAATCTTTTTGAATTCTCTTTATCTTCTTTTTAATTTATTGTGAATTGAGACTTTTTTATTTAACTTTATCTCAATTTTGCTTAGGGCAAACAATAACTATAATAAATTCAAAGATTTTTTATCTTGATCTTAATCAACCTATATGATTTTTATGAAGAACGATAATCTTGACTTCAACTAGCACAATCAAATAAGTCAACTCGTATTTCTTGAATCTTGATTTTTCTTCGTTCTTGACCTAGAGTTTGATATCTTGAGTACTTGAATGCTTTGTAGAGAAAGATGTGAAGCTTGATCAACAATCTCTCTTTTGCTTGTTCTTTGAATTTTAATGTTTTTTTTTTAATTATTAAGACTCCTATTTATAGTTGTAGGTGGAAAAAAATGTGATGAGTACACTCTTTTTGATCAATAAAAATTAAAGTAATATGACAATATTTAATTGGTTGAAACACGTCTGAGTTATACCCGTAATACATTTTCATTAGTCTTTGATTTGACTAGACATAAAATGTCACTCTGACATGTGGCACGCACCATTCCGCCTCTAAGATAAATGACAACTTGATTTTATCAAAATGGATTCATTATTTGTAGCCTAATTAAACAAATTAACCCAATAAAATTATTAAATTCATATTTATTGGATTCAAATAATGAATGAAAAATCCATATATACATGTACCCTGTAAAATAGCGTGCTTATAAAAAGTATATACAACGTGATATAGTGTATAAAAGTTGTATCTATACTATTACATAGTATATAAAAATTGGGTGTATACATTGTATTATGTGTTTGAAAGTGTATCCCTAATGTATCACAATATCATTAGTGTATTCTGAGTATTTTTGTGTACCCAGCGTGCATACAATGTTCTATAATGTATACAAAACATATATACACTTTATACTAGTGTATAATATGTATAATGCATGTACAACGGTCAATGTATATAACCCCCTCCCCCGCCCCTTTTCTTTTCTTCTTACATGAGAATTTATGTTTATGCAATCTTCTTTTTTTTCCCTAGAACGGGCCAATGAAAATTTTTGATTCTTTGTGCAAGTAAAATGAATTTATAACTTTGTAATATAATAAATTTTTTGATGACAAAGTCTAAACTATTTTATAAATTTAATCCAATAAAATTTAATTGTCCACAATATTTACTAAAATCTCCATGTCATATAAAAATGCAAATATTTGTGTTGACATTTTCCTCCCCCCCCCCCCCCCCCCCCCAACCAAACCATTTCACCCATAAATCATGAAAACAGAAAGAGAAGCCCAAAAAAACGAAAACAATGGATCTTCCATTATTCACGTACCACCTCAACTTCAAATCAAAATTAGAGAAAAGAAAGAATATACAAAACCATTTTCTTGAATTATTTTTCAGTTTTCACAAGAAAGAAAGTGATTAATTAATAATTTTTTAAAAAAATGGGCAAGGGCAAGACAATTGGTGTGGCAGTAGATTTTTCAAAGAGCAGCAAGGAAGCTTTGAAATGGACAGTTGAAAATTTGGCTGAAAAAGGTGACACAGTTTACTTAATCCACATCAAGACTCACACTCTCAGTGAGTCGCGCGACCAGCTCTGGGCTAAAACTGGTTTGCGTAAGTTCCTTTATTATCAGTGTAATTTAATATGTTATACTTTCATATATTTGTTGGGGAGCTAAAGAGGGTCAAGGGGTGGGTTCATCGATTGAATGATCCCTTTGGCCTAAAATTAATACTGTGTTGCACAAATAGAGTAAAATATATTTCTTGCTTAAATCCTCTTGATACATAATTAGAAAGATTTTAGTTCGTGATAAAGGGGTTCAAAAATTGTCTTTCAAGTTTCGTCATAAGTAGATTTTCTAGGTGTGATGCTCTAATATTTTTTCAAAATCCTCTGATATGACTCTATGGCTTCGCAACTAGTTATACCATGTTGCTTGTTTAATTTTTTAGGTAACTAGTTCCATCTTATGTGACTCTAGTTATTTTAGGTGACTTTTTGTTAGTATCTTTTAGGTGATGATGGAGTAAAAATTCTTTTATATTGGCAATAGAAATTAAAGTATTTTCCTTTTTATTTTTGGATAAGTATTTTGTTTTTTACAAAATATACACATCGTATTGGTGTGTGTATTTCTATTGACACACATTGTATTGCATGAGGAAGGCGTGAAAGTGAGGCTTGACACACAAAATATTCCTAAGAGAGATAGATTCAAGTACCTTGGGTGTATAATCCAGGGGAGTGGAGATATCGACGAGGATATCACACATCATATTGGTGCAGCGCGAATGAAGTGGAGCCTTGCCTTTGAAGTCTTGTGTGATAAAAAAGTACCACTGAAACTGAAATGTAAGTTCTATAAAGTGGTGGTTAGACCAACATTGTTGTATTTGGCAGAGTGTTGGCCAATCAAAAACTTTCATATTCAACAGATGCATGTTGCAAAGATGGGGATGTTGATGTGGATGCGTGGTCACATTAGAAGCGATAAGATTAGAAATGGGGGTATTTGGAATAAGGTGGGAGTGGCATCCGTGGTGGACAAGATGAGAAAAGTGAGACTGAGATGGTTTGGACATGTAAAGAGGAGATGCGTGGATGCACCAGTGGGGAGGTGCGAGAGGTTGGTTACAGAGGATACAAGGAGAGGTCGAGGTAGACTGAAAAAGTATTGAAAATCGGTGATAAGACATGATATGGAGCAACTTCGGATTATTGAGGACATGACCTTAGACATGAAGGTGTGGAGAGCACGTATTAGGTTAGTAGGAAGTGCAGTGTTGTCTTGCTTAGGGTGGTTGATGTTTTTCATTGTACTAGTTGTATTACTGTAGTTCTATAATCTATCCTATTATGTTGTCTTTGTGTTTTAGTATTGCACTATTTTACTGTTGATTGTTGGTCTCTATTTTCTTTAAACCCCACTTGTGAGATTTTACTAGGTTTGTTATTGTTGTATTTTGTTTTTTTCACTTTATGAAGTGGTTTTGATTACTTTATTTTTTCTTATTCTTTGTTAGCTCTGATTCCATGGGTGGAGTTTAGAGATCCAGATGTGATGAAGTATTATGATATCAAGAAAACTGATGTCCAAGTTGTTGATTTGCTTGATACAGCTAATAAGCAGAAAGAGGTAACTTATTTTTGATCTATTAATTAGTACTATGATTTTTCTTATAATTCTAACCAAATAAAATCTTTTCTACAGAAAACAAGGAATTACCGTTAGACAAAATTATGTAGTAAACAACAAAAATCTCATAATAATTCCATTTAGCATGGATTCTAAAAAAATTCATTTAGCTAGAAGCTATTTAACTACGGATTGGTAAGAATCACCAAGTAGCTAGTCATATCTTAAAAGTATTGATTTGTTTTACAGATAAACATTGTGGCAAAGTGTACTGGGGAGATGCAAGAGAGAAAGCGTGTGACTCTATTGAAGATCTCAAGTTGGATTCTTTGGTCATGGGTAGCAGAGGCCTAAGTACTATTCAAAGGTACTTCTTTTCCATTATTCAATCACTATTAAAAAACAGAAACTAGCAATGAATAAACGTTAAAAATTGTAGCTAATCTTATTTAGTGATAAATTATAAATTAAAAAAATTAGCTACAATCTATTTTGTGATGGATTAGCGATGAAATTCATACCTATATCCAGCTTCTTCTTAATTTTTTGTAGTATATCCAAAAAAAATCTCTTGCATTAATTCCTCTGTTGGTTTAATAAAGAAATATTGTTATTTTCTATATTCCATAAGTACTTATTAACATTTGGATATGTTTTTTTATTTGGAAACAGAATAATGCTGGGGAAGTGTAACAAACTATATATTGAACAATGCAGCTTGTCCCGTGACTATAGTTAAGGATCCTGATTTCCACAAGCATTGATCACAACTCCTCCAACATTGAATACTCTCTCCGAAGGAGAGCCTTGAAGTAACTAGTAAAGTTGATGCCATGTGATCAAAAGGTCACGGGTCCAAACCTTGGATTAAATTGGTTATTTTCTATTTTTAAGTTATCATGTTATACATATCCCTGAAACCAATGTTTTAAAAGACGAGGGTGTGAGGCAGGGGCGTTTTACTTAGCACGGAGCGAGGCGTAAGCTCCATGAATCTTTAATTTTTAAATTTGTAAAATAGTAAAAAAGTATCATCTCGATCTATGTCTTATATCAATAAATTGTGATTTTGAGGGTCATCCATTAGCATTGGCCCGATGACATGTAGCATGCTCAGATTTAATGGAATCAACAAAAATAAATACTTCATCTCCCAGCAGATGACTTTATCTAATCTCTCTTGAATTATGTCATCATTTTCTCTAAAGCACCACCAAGTCAATGATTTTCCATTGAAGCCTAAATATATAGCTCCCATATCCCATAAAAAGTTTTTTAAATCTCGAAAAGAAGAAACCTCTCTTATTCTACCTCCCGATTTTTCAGAATTGTCAACAATATCATTGAAGTCTCCTGCCATAACCCACACTAACCTCCACCTATTCGATTTATACAAAGGTTCTTGCAATTGAGTTCTACGAATAGTTCTTTCAATACTTAATAGACAAATATTATCAATATTTATAGTCATCTACCAAATCATGTATATGTTTCAATAGAAAAAGTGGTTGAATGGAATTGATATACCTGAATATCGGCATTCCAAAATAAGCACAATCCTCCTGCTAGTCCCACCGGATCCACTGTAATAGTATGTGCCATATGTAGTTGTCTTTGAATTCTCAATACCATTCTTTTTCGATTTTTAGTTTTACTTAAAAAAATCACACTCGAGGAGTGGAAACGCATTGTCTCCTTCAAAAAGGGAACTGTCAAGGACCCCCAATGCCTCGACAATCCACACCAAGGTCTTCATCGTGAAGAGGGAAGTCATTTAGGCTTGGCTTCCGGTCGATCCACGACATATTTTTATTTTTTGATCCTTATATCGTTAGTCTTTCGTTTGCCCCCCCACCCCAAAATTTTGACTGCATACATCATTGATCAGAACATCAACAAAGTTATTCTCTAGATCAATAGTATCCAGCTTCTTGTTAGCAACTTCAGATTTTTTTAGCTCTAGCCATACGTTATCTCCCTCCACGAGCTCATTTCTTTAATTTATTAACGAAATAGTGTGGTGCGTAGGAAGGGGGATTTTCATTTGGCATCACATTTTTTATTTATTTCTAAGTTTATTTTTTCTATTTTGTCCTCATGGATAATTCAAAAAAAAACAAAAAAAGAGTACATTTATTGTATTGTAAGAAAATAAAAAGATTAAGGTGCAAATTATTTTTAAAAAATTACTAGACATGATGTAAATCACAAAAGAAAACATTTATCATAGGTGCAAAATGTAAAGAACTCGTGTTTGACACCGGCCACTTCACAAAATATTTTAAGAGAAAGAAAAAGAGAAACTTAGGGAAATGACTATATATAGTTTAGGGGTTAATCCAAGTGAGTAGCTATAATTATGATTCGTGGCTAATTCTTTTAGTGGTTATCCGTTTGTATCTGATGTATTCATGGTGTGTTGTTGGTTGTATATTAGAATACATATTTTGTTTTAAGGCACTAAATTCGGAAGAAATCTTTTTAATACGCTAATTGTTGGAATTATTGCCATACATAACGCATGCTTCCATAATTAAACTAGTACCTCAGAGATACTTATTCAAGCGTAAGAACACATAATTCTCATTGATTTGACAAATGATGAAATACAAATTCAAAATCAATTCAATTTGCTCCATGACAAGCATAACACTATTGATCAGATATTCAGAGGAAGTGGAACAAGAAAATTGCTACATCGGATACACTATAGATGAAATCGTTATGAACGAATGTGCTTCGTATTGCAAACTAGTTCATCTAATTTTGAATCAACTGAGTACTGATTAGAGTTTAAAATCTATCAAAATTGAATACAAAGTGGAAGGTAACAATACACCTTTGAAAATACACAACGACATGGGTGTCAAGGTGTATGTTCAGATAAAAAGGAGAACAGATAATTTGGAGTATTTCCATTGTGTGTAACTACTGTTCATAAGGATATCGCGTACTCTACATCTGGTGAAATTGTTATACAAGAAGATGTGATGCAACTTGAATACAATTGTAAAGTACTTGATATAATTAATACACTATCATTGGTGGCAATAGTTTTTGGTGAGCCAGTGACGGTGTTCGAAGGGGGCAACAAATTGATTAGTGATCATAATCATAAAGAAGTAATAACAGTGTTTCACTAATTAATCTAGATATAAAAATTGTGATGGTATCAAAAAAGGATTTAACTCGTGTAACCCTCTTCACAGTATCATTGTCTGTCATTACAGTAGCAAAAAGCTTCAACGAAAAAATTAGCTAGACCAAATATGTGATATGTATTTGTAGTTATCTGATGAATAGAAAGCACCATTTAGAGACGTAGAAACGTGTAATTGATCATGATCTACAAAAAAATTGAGAAAAAACTCTTTGATTTAGGAATTAGAAACATAAAGTTAAAAAGGGAGAATCATAAAGGAAAAGAGAAGTTTGTTTAATGTGTCTGTATTTAAGATATTCATGTATAACTGAAGAATTGCTATTTAATATAAAGTATATCCACGTAGTAAATTTTTTAAATTATAGCTAGACACTCTAAATACATCACATATTTGCTATGTCATGCATGTAATTTTTCCAAAGAAAAACATTTTAGGAAGGTTGGTCCCAAATTCTTACTTTTAAATAGAAAAAGAGCAGCATCTTGCTTCCCCTTACTTTAAAGTTTAAGGCAGGTTGGGAAATAAACTACTTCGAATTTGTTATTTCAGAATTGTTATTTTTCTATATTGTAATTTTTAGATTAATCTCAAAATTAATTATCCTAAAATTGTTATTTACTATATTATAAATCCAAAACTAGTTATTCTTTATCACTCGTACTATACACGAGTTCTAAAAAATCTAAAATGCACAGCAGGTATGTTCTCACTTTACCAAAAGGTCCCGAATAACAAATACCTCTATAAAATTACAAGTAAAGACATATGCCACATCCACAGCCTTTGAGAGGAGTTTTTCTCTCCCTTTTCCTCCATTTCTTTTCATAACTTTCTCTTTTATTTCTAATAAGTCCCATAGCTCAATAGGTGAGGGAAAATGAGTTTTGACGCAACAATAAAAGTTACTATTTTATATTAGTCTGGGATCTCAGGTCGTGGTGTCATTTATTTATACAAATGCAGAGTAGAGTTGTGGGTATATATACCTATATTTTCGCTAAATAAATTTAAATAATAGATTTTGAATTCAATAAATTAAATGAGATATGATAAAATCTCGAATTCAAACTCATAAAGATCAAATCTTGACTACTTCTAATTATTTATAATAATCCAGTATGGTATAATTTTTATTTAAACCTTCGACATAAGAAAGTTTAGTGCACCAAATTACTCTTTCACAATTTTCTTTATTTAGGCTACAACAACCGGAATTATGGTCAACGCCCTATTAAATGGCATGGACAACTTTATATTACTCCCTCCGTTCCTTTTTTTACTTTATCAAATTTTGATTCGACACACCTATTAAAATTATAATGATTAGTATAGTGAGTTTATCAGTTTATCCTTATTAATTGATAGAGTTTTAAATATATTTAATCGCGATATTTTTTTAAGACACTAACTCAATGTTAATAAATTGAGGATATAATAAAAAGAAAAAAAATATTTTTTTTAATTTGTCAAAATTAACAAATAAAAAAATTAAATTAAAAACTAATATTTAATAAATAAATAAAAACGGAAGAAGTACCTTACAAGGAAAGCTACAAGAAAATAAAGTGAGAACTTTATTATTGGTGGTGTTTTAAAGTGTTAGATTCGTTGGGAGATACTATGATTATTAATGGCCCAAAGAAATTAATAGCAAATTAAATATTCAGCTCCCAAAGATATACAATTATACACTATAGTATCATTTTCAATAATGGCCCATTTATAATCCCACTTATTCCTTTCTTCTTTTTTTTCCCAAAGGAAGTAAAAGGTTCAATTATACTATTTATCATTTTTCCTCATGCTTCTATTTACATGTCTGTATGAAAAGAAAGAAATATACAATTGAAATATACAAAAGAGAATAAAAAGGACTATAATAAGTAAAAGAAAAATATTTAAAAAGAATGCATATTCTCGATGTTTAAAGTTTTAGGTAAGATAAAAATTCAGATAACTAATCAACTGAACTATTAAAGTTTCCGTCTTTGTAGATAAACCCAAATCAAAACGCATGAAATCTCAATTCCAAATCATAATTTTATATATTAGGTAACATCAATAAATAAATTGTCATTATGAACTAATTAATATGTCTGTACATATCCTTTTCTTTAATCGTATTTTAATTCAATAGATAAGTTTGCTATTATTACTAGAAATTGTAGGTCTTTTAAAATAATTTTACGTCTAACTCGCTCATTCATAGAATATCCAATCACTATAATATCTTATAAACTAATCATCCATTATTTTTTTGCACAATTAAGTTACCTAAAATCCAATTATATAGCTCATTAATTATTCATTATTTTCTATTATGAGTACGAGTAAATTATTTGAAAAAGGACGTTAGGTAACATTATTTTGACGGGTGAAAAAGTAAATCGAAAAAGGGCAAAAATTATTTTTGAACTATCCGAAAAGGTTTAACTATACCCTCATTCATTTATTGGGCTAAAAATACCCCTCAGTCAATCTTTTTGGTTCATTTTTACCCCTAAAACTAACATTTTTTATTTTTTAATTATTATTATTTTTAAATATTACGTGTCATCTTTCTATTAGCCCAATAGGTAAATGAGAAATATATTTAAACCTTTTCAGATAATCCTAAAATATTTTAGCCCTTTTTCGAAAGTAAATTAAACATGTCAAACTATTTTACACATTGAATAAATATAAAGGAAGCCAAAAGTCGATTGACAAAAGCATCTTTATATATTATTATAAAGAAAGAAATATATGATTATAAAAGAACAAAAAAGAAAAGAAAAACAAAAAAACGCCCTTGGGTTGGGGGAGTTAGGAGCTAGGGAGTGGACCACTGACCAAACTTGATATGCCTGCAGATACAAGCTTACTGTGCGCTTTGTGGACCTGCCAATTTGATACTCCTCTATCGTCGAAAGATAAGTGTATCAAACTCAAACAAAAAAAAGAAAAAATAATGAAGAAAATATGATTATTAATAAAAAAAGATAATGGAACAGAGATAAGTAAAGATAGATAAAAAAATATCAAGAGAGGGTACTTATTTATTTGAAAGTGTTAAATGGGACCCCATTCTAATGTTGCAGTTGGACCAAAAAAAAAAAAGAATCCATCCTTTTTGGTCACTTAACCTTAGTGCTGGTTGGTGTGGTGGGTGTAGGGTGGCCTTGGATTTGGCTGCTACTTCAAAGTATACTTACTTCACATGCATCTGCATTTCAGTTTTGTTCTCATCTTTCCGGTGTTTGGATATTTTTAGTAAGAGGAGTCCAAAAAATAATACAGGAAGAAGTTAAATAAATACGACATATATATAGTTAAAAGAATATCTCTCAATATTACAATTTTGTAGGGAAGGAATCGAAATTTCAATCGACACCTCTTGAATAAAGATGAATCTGCTATTGTTATCGTAAAATAATTACAAGTTTTTCATTCTTTAATCAGTGATTTTATTAGATTTACTCGACGAAAATGCAGATTAATTAATGGAGCTAGAGTTAATAACTTTGTATTTCTAAACTCTAAATTAGTAGTATTTGTCTCCATAGGCACTCTCCCATATGTATCATAACCAAAACTTTTCTTAATCGACACCGAACTTCAAATTATTAGTTGATCCGTTCTTTACACGACTCCCATGACCAAATCATCTTAAAATTCAAAATGAACTTAGAAAGTTGAAATATTGTACTGTTTGGCCACTGAAGTAAGCAATAATTATGCAAGAGCCCTTGTGTAAGCAAAGCCGATCACAACAACAAAGTGACAGTGACACATGTATTCTATACTCATACATTCATACTCTGTCGTGTGACAATTTACGTGGTAATGTTTGATTTGATATAAAATATATTAAAAAATATTTTTTAAAAAATTTATGATTGAAAATAAGTTATAAATATTTATGTGATTATAAACTATCTTATTAAGTAAAATAGATATTTAAAGTTAAATTGTTACTTAACATAAAAATATATCTTTCTTTTTTTAACATTTTGAATATTTGCTTTGGATCAAAATTTTTAATTATGAATTGGATTTCGAATTTTATTTATAAAATTTATGGATTTCGAATTTTATTTATAAAATCTATGGATTTTGAATTGAATATCAGATTTAGAACTAATAATTTTTGAATATCTGAAATTTGAAATTTCTATATTTTATATTTTCAAATGTCCAATAGATTAGTATTGTACAATTCTATCCATTATAATATGAAGTACAATACCTTCTAAATCAAATATATTAAATGGTTTTCTTATTTTTCATGTCACCCATTAGTAAGTGGAAGGAATTATCTCAATCCTTATTAACAATAGAAAGTTATATATTGAATTAAGGTTGTTAATGGTTAGAATCTGCCTTAAAGTCAGAATCGAAAATAAAAAATAACCAAATCAAAATTTTTATATTCAATTCAATTCAATCCAAACTTATTTAGATTTGACTTTAACAATAACTTCTTCCATCCGAAAATCAAAACTCAAACCAAAATTTTCATATTCAAAATCACCCAAACAGTTAAATTCTCCCATATAACTAATTCAAGTAGCTACCAAACCATCCCTGTTAGTTGATCCGTCGTTTACACGACTCCCGTGACTATATCACATATACCAAACTATTATAATACTTTAATACAATATTTTTTAAAAAAATGAACTTGGAAAATTGAAAAATTGTACTATTAGGGTAGTGAAGTAAACAATAATTATGTTTAAGAGCCCTTGTTTAAGCAAAGCCCAACCAAAAGCAAATGTAGTGATATTTGACAGTGACAGTGTGTGCTATAGAAGTGGAGGCTCCTCATTTAAGCAAAGCAAATGCAAATGCCCATAGCCCACCAAAAAACTTCTTGTGTTGTTTCTTTGTCTGCTTTTGTAGCCTCATTGCCATCATTATTCTCATTATATCACCTTCCTTTGCTTCATAACACTTAATAGGTTTGCATTTAATCATTGTCCACCTTCACTCTTCTAATCAAGATTCTCCCTTTTTAAAATTTTTTTAATTAAAAAAATTAACCCCATTTCTTGATTTCTTGTCTTTTTTTCATTTTTACCCCCATTTCAGAAGCAGACATGGTTAGAGTTGAAAACTTATGGATAGACCTGTGTCACACCAGGACAAAAAAAGGGAGGTTTCTCTGGAATTTCAGCCACAGCTCAAGCATTTTATTGCACTAGACCCTTGTGCAAGTTCCAAGAAAGAAAACCATTTTTCTGTATTGAAGTTTAAGGTTTCAAAGTCCATCAAGAATCTGTATCAAAAAGCTAAAGTGTCAAATGGGTTTGGAAGTAAAAGGTTTGAATTTGATGGCATTGTGATCACCAACTCTGTTTATTGTGCTTCTTCTCCTGGTTTTCTTGATGATAAAATGGAGGTTTTGTCTGATAAGAGTGATGGGGCAGAAGGGTTAATGGAGGGTTATGGGGAAAATGCTGGAAAAATTGAGTCTTTGGTGTGTTTGAATGAAAAGATTGGCAGAGAAAGCAGTTCAAGTTCTGGTTTTTTGGTGTCAGAGGAAACTGTGAATGAAGAACATAGTGGGTCTGAGGATTCTTGTTCTCCATCTTCAATTGCTTGGCATATTCAGGAGGATGAGGTGCAGCATTGTGCAAATTCTGATGTTTCTGAAGAAGTAGAGAAACCCTTTGTAGATAAAAGAAAGTTGGAGAAACAAGGGTCTTGTTTGTCTGGTAAGATTTTATATGTTCTTTGTGCATATTTTATATGTTTAGATAGTAGAGCGTTGTTTCTCTTATCCTTCCATACTATTGATGGTAGTATTACTGTTGTAGTTTTCTTGTCCTTTGTTTCTTGTATTGGATTATCTTATTATTCTGTTGTGATTACTATTCACTTCCGTTAAAAAATTTTCCGTACTGCTTTGGATTTTTTTTTTCTTGAACCGAGACAGTCTCTCAGGTAGGAGTAAGGTCCGCGTATAATGTATCCTCACTAGACCTCAATTTGTGTGGGATTACACTAGATGTGTTGTTGTATAAAGTCTGGCCATTAAAATTCTGTATTGTGGTTGAACTTGTTGCGATTCTGTAGAGATTGAAATGATGAAGGAAAGATTCTCAAAATTGCTGCTGGGAGAAGACATGTCTGGTTGTGGAAATGGGGTTTGCATAGCACTAGCAATTTCTAATGCTATCACTAATCTATGTGGTAAGTTATTTTGTTGTGTATTGGATTATGTTTCAATGTTTGGATTCAGTTTGTAGAGAGTTGTGATTTTTCAGTTTACTAAGTATACATTCTTTTCCTTTATTCCACCCTCTTTTTTCCATTAGCTACTCTTTTCGGGCAAATTTGGAGATTAGAACCTTTACCTCCAGAGAAAAAGTTAATGTGGCGGAGAGAAATGGAATGGCTTCTCTGCGTTAGTGATCACATTGTAGAACTCATACCCTCTTGGCAGACATTTCCTGATGGCAGCAAGCTTGAGGTAAATGTGGTTTCTTTGGTGTTGTTCCTGTAATTCAAGCTATCTACCACTATAGAAAATTCTGTTATCAAACATTTATCATATGCTCAAAACTCTGAAAAACTCTTGCCTTTTTCCATGTGATTTGGAAACAATCAGTTTATTGATCTAAGATAGGAAAAACAAATTGAATGTACACGTGTGTTAACTTATTCATTCTTCTATTTTAGGTTATGACTTCTAGGCCACGGTCAGACCTTTACGTCAATCTTCCAGCACTCCGTAAACTGGACAATATGCTCCTTGTAAGATGCCATTCCTTGCTTCTTGGGCATTCAGCCTTTATTGTTCAATGCTGAGTGCTATAGTCTAAAGTGTTTGCCTCTTTCACAGGAGATATTAGACAGTTTCCGAAGCACAGAGTTCTGGTATGTTGACCAAGGAATCTTAGCCCCTGAATCCGATGGGTCATCCTCATTCAGAAATCCTCTTCCTCGTCAAGAGGAGAAATGGTGGCTTCCAGTTCCTAGAGTTCCCCCTGGTGGGCTCAGAGAAAATGCAAGAAGGCAGTTGCAGCACAGACGTGATAGCACAAACCAAATCCTGAAAGCTGCAATGGCGATTAACAGCAACAGCTTAGCAGAAATGGAGGTGCCTGAATCATATTTGGAAGGCCTTCCTAAGGTACAGAGCTCCCCTGGAGACACTAACTTGTGTTTTATACTAAAATAAACCTGGAGGTTACTCATTTTGTAGGTGTCCTATTTTTAATCTTGCAGAACGGAAAAGCTAGCTTAGGTGATCTCATTCACCGATATATCACTTCGGACCAATTTTCACCTGAATGTTTGCTCGACTGCCTTGATTTATCTTCTGAGCATCAAGCATTTGAGATAGCAAACAGAGTCGAGGCTTCAATTTATGTGTGGCGCAGAAGAGCTCACTCTAAACCTTTTGGTACTACACACAGGTCCAATTCAAAATCCTCATGGGAAATGGTTAAGGATTTGATGGTTGATGGTGATAAGAGGGAGCTACTTGCTGATAGAGCTGAAAGCCTTTTGCTTTGCTTAAAGCAAAGGTTTCCTGGTCTTCCACAGACAACCTTAGACATGAGCAAAATTCAATATAACAAGGTTTGATGTGAAATCCCACTAATAAGTTTTCGTTTCTTCTCTAAGAAAAAATAACCTTTTCTCTCATGAGTCATGACCAATCATGATTATTGAATTAGCACTACCGGAATATATTGCTTTGTCCGTCAGCATTTGTAATCTATTGTTTCTTGTTGCTCCTTAGGATGTGGGCAAATCTATTTTGGAGAGCTACTCGAGAGTTCTTGAAAGCCTGGCATTCAATATTATTGCACGGATTGATGACCTTCTTTATGCGGATGATTTGAATAAGCATTCTGATCAATTTGTGCCAATCTCCAAAGTCGGTATCATTGCTCATAAGAGCATGGGGACTCCTCTCTCAGTACCTGTCAATGGCACTCCATACAAAACAGCTTTTACCACCCCAAGCTTTTCTCCTTCCCAACATATTAGTCCTGCAAAGGGAGAAAGATCAAAAATCTTTGAAGGCAGCAAGCTTTCTAATCGAGGCTTTGGTGTGAAAAAGGTTCTAACTGATTATTTGAGCATCGATTCAAAAGGGAAGGATGATTTCAAACGATCGGATTCATTTTCAAGCACATCTCAAGATGTTTCAGGAACCTCATCAACACGTTCTTCAGAATGTTCAAGAGAAGTTGTCAGCCCATTGACACACGACTCACCTGCAAAAGAATAACAACTCCTGTATATCTGGATTCTCAAGAAGCTCTTTTGATGTACTTGAGTGTGTAATGGGTGTTTTAGCATATACTATTTCATTTCATCAAGTATCTTTATGGTTATAAACTTGATATCCTCTGTTCCTTTAGCCAAGTCTGATCGTAATGTTACATTTGGATTGTACAGAAGACTGTTGTATGGTACTCTTATACCATGTATAATTATCAGCCAGTTTTGATTTTTTTCCTAGTAATAAGACAAGTACTAAAGATTGTACGGAGTATATTATACCGAGAGTTTGTATGAAAAATAAATAAATCTGAATCTGTTAAGGTTAACATTGGTCAAACTAGATCTGCAATTTGTTGATGTCAAAAGGATTTTTATGAGAACAAGAAAAAAAGAAGTGCCACAAAAAAGCTTAATAGGGGCATTCCGAGAATTGAACTCGGGACCTCTCGCACCCTAAGCGAGAATCATACCACTAGACCAAATGCCCTGTTTGGTGGCTCAATCTAACCTCTAACATTATATTAATGTTGCAATAGAAACTGATTCGCGGAATACAGTAACAACATATGTGGTATAGTCATATAAAGTGGATTAGATTGTACACAGATCTTATCACTACGAGAAGTTGTTTCAAATAGATCTCTACTTAAGAAAAAATAATTAAAAACAAGGAAAGTGAAAGCATACTACGGTAACTACAACAAAATAATACGATAATCAAAGTATAAGAAACTAACAAAAAAAAAACTTATTCATATAATATGATAGAAAATTAATTCAAGTGAAACCCAGACTGTACCAAACATTTTGCATAAAATAGAATGTGACTGTTACATTCGTGAGTTTTCCAATAACATTGCTCTTTCATTAACAACTTATAAAATTCATACTGAGAGATCAAAATTCAAAATACTACTTAATTAAAGATACTTGACGATTTAATTATATAATATTCACGTTTAGAGTTCTTAAACGTTAGTACCTTGTCTTAAAGATAGAATAGCTTTTTGACTCTTTACAATAAAAAAATGTGTAGGTTTATTTTGAAATTACGCTCATTGTACGCTAAAAAGTTCTCATTTGCTTAAATTAATGAAAGTTTCACAAAATTCCAAAGTTGATGATGACAAAATTGACTTTTTCTTTCCTTGATTTTTTCGATTTTCTTAACTTTGTCCTAGGAAAGATATGTATAATGAATCTTTGCTATTTGTCTCCATCTCTTTATTCCTTTTCTTTCTTTCTACCCTTTATTCTATTTTTAATTGTGAAAGACTAGCTTTATAAAGGCAATATCATAAAATCATGCATAAAAAGTAGTCAGAACAAACATACTTAATGCCCTTTTATTTGTTTAATATAAGATCGAAACAGGTAATTTGAATGGTACCAAGTACCAATACTTTATAAGCAGACAGTACACATTCGATAAACTTCATTAATATAGTTCAAATTCTATATTTATTATTAAAAAAAAATATCTTACAAATTATAAATACATACACCAACGATTCAAAAGGATAGAATCTAGATACTTTTGCAGAAGTATTAGACTAGAATAAAGAATGAGATAAGATAGTATATATCTTATATATGGACATAGGATTTCTCCATGAATTAGTTAATTTTCTGCGACCTAACTCTCATCATTCACAACATCTATTGCTTAGAAGTAGAAGCATTTGTCCATTTTGATCAACATAACTTGCTTGTGTCTATTGTTACCTATGAGTCCGGCCCCAAAATAAAAAAGTAATTAGAAGCAAAAGGTAAATTTCAAATCTAAGATCCATCCAAGTTTATAGGCAAATAAATTTTCTGCACTAGTATTACTGAGAATTCATATTAATTAATTGTGTGTGTTAAATTATATGTATAATGTATTTCAGTGTGCGATGAAACATTAATGTGCATGATTGTGGTCGGTAATCATGGTTACCAAAGGAAATTCATAATTTAAACTTAAATAGATTAAATTAAGGTTCTGAATTTACTGAAATTATTTCTATATAAACTATAATATTTATAATATCTTTTAGATATTTTCTCATATGCATGATTCAACTCCATAAACAAAAAATCTCGGGTTCAATTGAATTTGTATTCAACATGCTTTTCACCTCTCAGAAAAAGACATTAGGTAATAATTCAAAGCTGAAATACTATATTTATAAGTTGGATTATATGTAGAACTATTAAAATATAATCTTACTGGTACAATGAAGTCGTTGTAGTATAGTGGTAAGTATTCCTGCCTGTCACGCGGGTGACCCGGGTTCGATCCCCGGCAACGGCGTATTCTTTTTTAAAAATCAACTAAAATAGAAAAGTGAAAAATAATAATACAGAAAATATTGTTAATGGGTAGGGCATTTGGTCTATTGTTTATATAAACATCACTCTTTTGTTTCGAAGAATGTACCAAGTTTTGGTTCATATTTTCGAAGAATGTACAAGTTTTGGTTCCATATGAATAAAAGTGTGGTCGAAGAAGTTCAAGATCCCAATATTTTTTTTGATTTTATTCTGCATACATCTTATTCTCTTCAGAGGCCTTAGTGAATATGTTGTTCTTGTTTTTGTTTGTTTAAGAAATGCAAAATCAGAAATGAGTAATGGTATCTTTACAAGTTTTTACCAAAAGGGGGTTGTAGTAAAGCAGTAGATATGTACTATAATACAATAAAATCATGCAGCTGGTGTACTAGGCTTATTATGTTTTCTTCTAGTTACTCTAATGTAACAGACTATTGCCACTAAGAATGTCGTAGCTAAGCCCCCAAGAAAAACTCCACCTCCACAAATTGACTTGTCAATTGAATGATGATGCTTCTTCACAATCTGAATATCCTGTTCTTGAGCAATCCCATTGTGTTCATCAAAGGAACCAACCTCATTACCCTTCTTTTCTTTTTCTTCATCTGCTCTCAAACCTGGTGCTGGTGCAGCAGCATTAGAAGACTTAACTAAGTCATGCTTGTGCTTTCCAAGTTTTCGAAACGAAGGCCACGGGCTAGAAGCAGAGGAATTTGCAACATTTGTGGTAGTATTAGCCATGGTTAAATATACAAGAGCATTTGTCAAGATCAAACAAAGAAGAAATTTTTTAGCCATTCTGATCAATTTCTTGATAACTTAAAGATGCTTTTTTTTTAAGTCTTGAGGCAATGCATTGTTATAGGACAGAGCCTTTGCAACCTTTATATATAGAAGTGGAAGATCTAACATGGAAAGTTCCCTTTGTGTTTGATGAATAATTTAGTGTTTGTTTGTTATGAAATTGTCTGCCTCACATGACTTTTAGGCCATGAACAATTTTATTTTAATTTGGGAAAAGGATCTGATATACCCTCAACTTTGTTATTTAGAGTTGATATATCTGTCGTTATAAAAGTAACTTATATATACTCCTAATTTGAATTTATTATTTTGATGATCAAATTTATTTATTTTCACTCATTTTCTTGTAAAATTTATTATAGATGCCCCAAGTTTTCTTTTTACAAATACAAAAACTTAACTAAAATATAGCCACGAAAATAGTTTTAAATTACAATAGCTGCAAAAATAGTTTGAAATTACAATATAGCCGCTTTTCCATTTACATTTCTTTTTTTTTCATTTCTTATATCTTTACGTCAAAAAACAAAAGAGAAAAATGAACTAAGAACAAGAAACTCAAATAGTTAATCAAAGAAGTCAAAAAATAATTCAAGTGTGATAAAGATATATATATCCCTACATGATTTTTTTTTAAAATAAGAAAATAAATTTAAAACTATTTTTCACTTCCGTTAGATGGAAAGGGCCGGTATATGTGTGCTATTTTTGTAACGCGGGAATATATGCAAGCCACTTTTATAAAGATAGAGATATATGAAAGTCATTTTTATAACGAGGAATATATTAATTATAAATAATAAAATTAAAAGATATATCAAACCTTTTTTCCTTTTAATTTTATGGTCTTTTTGAGAGAAATCTTCATTCTCACATGTAAAAGATGTGAAAAGATTGTTCTTTTATTTATTTTATAAGTGATCAAGAAATTTTACTTTCTCGACAAAAATAAAATTATATTTTTATTCATATTTTATAATTGGTCAAGAAATTAATCTTACTTCCTTCGTATGGCGAAATCAATCAAGATGCACGTGTGGAACCTATAGAATATTTGCATTTCATTTTTGACTTAATTGTAAGGGAACATGATATTTAAACTATGTATTTTCTAGAATTATGGCAGTTCAGAAATTTGAGCCCCCACCGACTTACAGCTGTGGTAGCAGCTAAAAAGAATTTTTAATTCTATTGGAGAATGGACACTAATCAATGTAGCAATACAATGAGAAACTCAATTCTAAAATAAGTGAAAGATACTTACCATATGCATCAATCCCTTTTATCCAGTCAAAAAAAAAAATCCCTTTTATCCAACACATGTAAATTTACAAGTCTTTAGAATGGAAAATGCCAGAATTATAGATGAGTTTATCAAAACAAACTCTTTTATGTAACTTCATAGGTACATAAAACATTCATTTATGCAATTTTGGTAAATAATATAAATTTGCAGTCCAACAAATAAAGAGTTGTCAAAATAAAACTACACAACCAAGAAATAAGAAAATAAAGGGGCGCACGGGTGCACTAAGTTCCAACATTGTGCAAAGGTTCTGGAAAGGGCAAACAGTATTGTGTTTACTTTAGGCAGTTTTACTTTGGATCTTTTGCATTTTTTTTTATGACTTGAACTCATGATCATTCAATCCTTACGAGGAGCTTAGTGTCATGGCCCGTCACTTGACCATGAAGAAGGGGGGAAAATCTAGAGTCTTGGAGAGGTTAATAGAAGGCTCTAGAATGTCCAAGAGATAGAACTTGCTCGCATCAGTATTAACACTAACTAAATAAATGCAAGATATATGTCTAATACATGAACTTTTGGCACTTGACCACAATTAATGATAATGTAACGTTTATAAAACCAGAGAATTTGTGAGATGAACTATGCCAGAAAAATTGGAATCCAAATATTAATATCAGTTTCTTTATTGATCGATCGGAACAGAAATGATCTGTGATCTGGATCAGTTGAGTTAGTTTAGCATTTTGAAGTTACATGCTGATAGATCCGGCAAAGAACACAAAACTCATTTAGTCAAACAACCAAATATTCAGAAAATCCAGAACTCTTAGAGGTCGTTTGGTTCAAATGTAGGTTATCTTGTGATTTTAACCTATTTAATCCATCCAATGAAACGGCCCTTTAGATAACTCAAACCACTCTTCAACCTAGGGGACAAGATCAAATGACTCTAGTTTTGGAGAATCCTTAAATTGTTTTGAAATAAAACAAATTAATTACCAGTTTAAGGGTTGGTAGTCATCTGGTGTTTACTTGCTCAATCCTGAGGGAAAGTACTCACTCACACATAGTTACAATACACTATTGGGGCAACATGCTAGACTGAGTGTTTTAACTTAATCTGGACTAAATTTGCTCAGCCTAAACACAGGTTCATATTATGGCTAGCTATACAAGATAGATTACTAACCAAACAGAGACCCAAGAGATTAAATAGAAGAAAACACTTGTTGCTAGTGTGACAAATCAGTGGAGGAGACACATAGCCATCTGTTTTCTACTTGTGAATGGATAGTGAGAGTCCAAACTGAAATGCAACACTGGTCTACAACACTTATTCATGTTGGAACTGTCAATGGTATCCTGAATAGACTCATCAGGAGGCATTGGCAACAATTTCACAAGGGATTTGTAGATAGACTTGAGATAGTTAAACGGTCTAAAAAGGGAAATAAGTATAGCTGGTTGTTGGAGAGATTTTGTATAACTAGAGCTCTATAAGATGCTCAACTCTCTTAGTACTCTTAGAAGGTGATTAAGAGATTGAGTGCTCTTTAGGTGTATTTGTTTTTCCTCTTGTTAATTGTAATTTACATTGGTTACCCAAAAAAAAAATAGTAATAAAACTTCATAGAGTTTGAAGCACGTAAACAAAAATTTAGAAATCACCTCTCCCCAGAACGAGCAAATTTTCGACCAAATGCTGTAAGGTGGTGCTTGCTCAACGTGATATTTTTCTAAAACCACTACACCCTAAAAATACATATATATAGTACACATGATACATGAAAAACTCGAGCTAAACTGTGATATAAAACTTGATTTTAACTTGCCAAACACAATAGGTTGTCTTAACATACTCATGAGAGAGGAAACAAAAAAAGAAAAGAAATAACTGCTTTCAGTCAAAGCCTCAACATTGAATCCACTTTAGAAATCATGAGGCCCCTCATGCTGAAAAGGCTTAAATTTCAAATAAGAAGCTTCTCAATAGCATCCTGCATCACCAAAAAAAGGAAATCCATTTCAGTATTAAACTAAAGGAACAAGGATCTAAGTAAAATTTTCGATACAATAAAAAAAAATTGCTTCAGGATAATATTTATTACCTTCAGTTGCTGTATTTGTGATTTCAACTGGCTTCCCTCATTGCTTGTTACAGAACAAGAAATCACAGGCCGGGTAACACCACATGCTCGACCAAGAGCTTGCTTTGAAGGAACAAAAACATAGGGGACATTCTGAAATTCAGGGGGTAACAAGGGTAAGAAAACGTTGGCAATTAACAGTAATTCTTCAATTAGAGAACAAAAACTGACAGTCGTCTCAAGGCAACTCTATTTGTCGAAAGTGCAAATTAGCCCAAAAAAACTAGGAGGAATTGCAGTGTAGTGGTAGAGTAGGCATAGTCCAAAAGCAGAGCAAAGTAGGGAAGGCTAATTTAAAATGCACACGGTGTTAATTAATGTTAATCAATTGAAGACTACATGCTAGAGTACTAAGAAAAACATATCACCGCCAAAAGAACCAAGAAAATCAGGACAGAAAATAAAAGGAGCATACATAAGCAAAGTTTTCAAAATTATTGCCCTTCACATTGACCTAATTGCATACTAAAGCCTTAGTTAATCTTGGGTGTATTATATTTAAATGTGGCAGACAAAACAACTGTGTTCTGGAATTTACTCAAATGATATAATTAATTTTGGTTAGTCCATGTAATTCATTTTCCCATTTAATCTAACCATATGTGAATTAGCTCTGTCATTGAAAGAAGAAAACAGTTGTAAACTATTCATTGTTTTACGTCGCAAAAAATTGTATCTCATATAATAGCTTGGGATAAAGTTTATCCGAAGACTGGAAATAAATTCAGTCTCACCTAGAGTATATCATGATTTAAAAAGTACTTGAATGAACAAATACAAACTCTTCAGTAATAGATATACATCAAGTCCAACAGTGAGTTACTTGAGACAGAAATAGTTTCCTTTTACTCTATCTGTAGGTGTTTCTTGAAAATGTTAAACATGGATTATTGGATGATAGAAGGGGAGGCAACAGAAAGATTTTGTAAATTCAAAGTATATGCTAAACAATGTTGGAAAGTTAAGAAGCTGTTATGTATGCTTTCCATATCTTTCATCTATTTTGATATTCTGAGAGGGGAATTCAGGAACAGATGGAATCCACTTTCTCCAGCAAAGTACTTTTGATTCTTTAGGGAGCACAGTTGGGTTGGTGGACGGTATGAAGCATTTTATTGCTAAATAAAAAGCACATACCTACCTGATAAACAAGACCGCCAGAGGATGAGGCACTGGCTCCAGCAAACCTCTACAACTCTTTGTCATGTACTAAAGAGTTAATCTTTTCAAACCACAAATTTTACTATTAAAGTTATAAGCCTCTAAATGCTATATCACAAACTAAGGCGGAAAACATTCCGAGAAATCATAAAAACTAAACATCACACCTAAAGAACAACTGCACTTCAATCAAGTCATCAAGCTATACTAAGCAAACAACCCAATCTCCTTCTTTTCTTAATAAAAACAATTCTTTTTGAGAAGCTATCAGAGCAATTTTACACATGATTTCAACAGTCTGAACGCAGTAATTCTAAACCAGCCAAAAAAGACTGAAACGACAAAGGGGAAAAAAAATACACCTTATCTTCAGCAAGGAGTGGGAGGTGAAGAAGGATTTCAAGGGGCTCTGTATCAGCTGCCATGACAACAAATTCTGCAATTCCTCTGTTTAGTGTTTTAGTAGCTGAAACAAAACAAAACCCAGTTCTTAATTACATCAATAAGTAAAATTATACACCCAAAAAGACATAAAAATTGAATCTTTTTTCAAAATAGTAAACCTTCATTAGCACCCTTCTTAAGCTGCTTATAGTTGGCAGCTTGTTGAACCAAGTCCATTATCGTTGTAGTTAGCTGCGAATCTGCAAGTGGATATGCTTTCGGGTTCACAGTTTCTGTAGTCTACAATTCAAACATTTTCACAAAAAAAATAAAACAAGAAAAAAAGCATTATCTTTTTGTGAATAAAACATAAATAACCAAGCAAAATGAAAGTCAAGAACACATATTAAAGAGAGATAAAGTTAGAGAGAGGGAGAAAGTACCATGGTGGCAGAGAGTTGATAATGTGGGAGGGAGCTGCAATTAGGGTTTATGGAAGCTTTAACAGAGAGAAGCTAAGGTTTTAAGGGAACGAAGAGGGGGCTATTTCAAGAATTGGGTTTTATTTGGTGGCACTTTTGATACTTTAATTATTAATAATTTTAACTTTTAGTCCTTAATGATGGTTCACTGCACATATTTAACCTTCAAGTAATGAAGACGTGTTTTTTGTCCATTTCACTTATTAGGGAAAATAATATTTATACCTAAAAAAGAAAAGTATTTATTTTTATATGTCTCATTACTTTCATATATATTTTTATTTTAAAATGACATAAATTTATTTTAAAATTCTCATATGATGTCAGCGTCTACCCTCTATGCTATGTATAGTGTATCAATATACTGATGGGAGTATCTCAGAGGATTAAACTCAGTCTTATATGATACTAATATATGGTATCAATATACTGATGGAGTATAACAAAGAATATTTACTAATTTAGAGTTTAGCAAATGAGATTGTAATTTTAATAATTTTCTCTTAATTGTTTTATTTTTATTTCTTAAAAAAAAGCACAATCCTATATGATATTGATAGAATATCAATATACCGATGGAGCATCACTGAAAATTAAACTCATTCATATATGATATCGATATGGTATCAATATACTGATGAAGTATCACAGAGGATTATTTTATAGCAGTGATACTGACGTCAGCATCACATCATGCGCTCAATTAAAAGGAAGAAAGTGGAGTAAGAAGGTAAATAGTTTGAATCATGAATCTATTAAAGATGAATAGTTTAGGTTGGATCCAATTTAGGTAAATACTTCCACAATTGGGTCTACTTTGTGTAATTTTTTAAAAATATTATTCATTTTTCAATGTTTAGATAATTTGTATTTAATGAGGGTGATTGTAAAATTACCCATATCATTTACTGCTTCTTAATCTCTTTGTCAAATCAACAGTGAATAACTATTGTTTGTTAGAGGAGTACTAAATACAACAGTTAGTTTATTGTCTCAACTTACCCACAAATGGAATTAGGATTGTCAACCAATTTTTTATATAATTTTTAAATATTTTAAATTATTAATTATTGTGTTTTATAATACTTTTATATAAATTTCAAATAATATAGGTTTTGCCAATTTATGTGAACACTGTGAAATTTCGAGAGTCGAGCAAATTTTTTAAAGATATTTTTTAAAATATTTTATTTTGTTAATCATTGTAATTTATAGTACTACTTTTTAAAAAATTTTATAATACTACTTTTTCATAATTTTATATAACGTACGAAACAGGAAAGTAAGACAAATAAATTGAAGCGGAGAAAATACTAAATATAAATAGAGGAAATTGAAGTAGGAGGAGAAAACGGACAATTCTCCAACTGATCCTAAGCAGCATAATAAATGTTACTATATTTTTCTTAATTTATGTGGCTATTTGATTTAAAAATATTTTAGATTGTTAATTATTGTGATTTGGAGTATTTTTTTTATGTAATTTTAATATAATATATGTTATTTCATTTGTCTCAACTTATGTGACACGTGTAAAATTTTGAGACTCAATCAAATTTTTAATATCTTTTTTAAAAAAATATTTTAAGTTATTTAATTATTATAATTTATAGTATTATTTTTTTTGTAATTTAAATATATAGCATACTAAAAATAAAAGTAAGACAAATAAGTTGAAACAAAATTACTAAATATAAATAGTAAAAATGATTGGATAGTTTATCATTAAATCAAAAAATAAAACATTTAAAATATACATATAAACACACATTCCACAAATATGAGATGAAATAATTAAATTATCGAAGAATATTACACTAATGACCCTAAGCAGATAGCTTGACCCGGAATTAGGAAGACATTTAGAGTTATTTGGATTGACTTATTTTAAGTAACTTATAAGTTGAAAACTACTTATAATTTTTTTTAAAAAAATAGGTGCAATCTAACTTTTTTTTGACTTATAAGTTGTTTTCAATATATAATTTGCTAAAAATAAATCTATTCAAACAAATTCAATTATTTATTGTGGCTTATTTTAAGCATAAAATGACTTTAAGTTGGTCATCAAACACTCAAACAAGCTGAAAATAGCTTATAAGTAACTTATAAGTCAATGCTGTTTGAATTGACTTAAAAGTTGGTCAAACTTACTTTTAAGTCATTTTTAGCTTTTGAGATTATTTCACAAAATTAAACATAACTTAAAATAAATTTAAAATGACTTTAAAAAGGTTTAAATCAAGAATATGACTCTCCTTATCCAAACGGACTCATAAAGATGCAAAAATAAGTTGTGTGAATTGAAAAAAGAAGGACTGCACCAGCCGGGAATCGAACCCGGGTCTGTACCGTGGCAGGGTACTATTCTACCACTAGACCACTGGTGCTTTGTGATAACCTGCAATTATATATATTAATCTTAGCTTCTAGAAATTTTGGTACCTATTGATTTAACAATTCCTAATTTCCTTCATTTTTCATTTCCATTTCGTATGTTTTTTGTTTTTGTGGCATATAAGTTGCTCAATGGGGGCAACCTCTGGCTGTGGAATGTGCGGCCATGGTTCTCTCCTATGAGGATAAAATGGGCCAAAGGAAATTCCTTCTCGCATTATTTGCTTTAAATATAATTTTCACTTAAAACAAAATTACGTATCTCAAATTTCACAATAAAACATGGTCAAACGGCACATAGTTTACATATAATAACGCTTGTTTTGGGTTTTTCTTAGCTGTGGTGTATGTGTGTTCACTTATCATGTCGTGTAAATGCTGGCTTTATCATTTCAAGATATAATGAAAGAATTTTGCAGTGTGTTTGCAACTTGTAATTATTCTCCTTGTTGATTTTTTTTGCTCTTTGATGAGCCTAGTGTCCCTACTAAGAATAATAGTATAGATTATTTGGAAAAAAAAAGACCTTGTGCTAATCTGTAGCTAGATTACAAGGAGATATGATCAAGGCGCGCGATGGAAGTTTTTCTTTCATATACAGAAATATATTAAATTTATATATATATTCAAGGGTACAAGCTATTATAATGAATCATTAGTCATGTGCCAAAGTAACTTTACAACGATTAATGGAGGTGCAAAAAATAGTCCTGGAGCATGTTGTAAGAATGAAATGTCTTATTTATGAGGATCAAGTGTTTTACCATTATTGTCAATAGTTATAATTGATACGAAGGACATAATCAAAGGCGAATTCAGAATTTTAAGAAGATAGAAGCACCATAATTTTATAGATAAGATCTAAAATTATTGGAAAAGGGTTTGATATATCCCTCAACTTGTCATATAGAGTTGATATATCTCTTATTACGAAAGTAACTTATATATACTCCCACTATTACATATATGTATCACATAGACTCTTTTCCTCTAACTTAAGTGCAAAGCATAATATTAATAAAAATAATCCATGTAGGAATATATTTGGTCTTTCTCACATGTTTTTTTCTCAGACATTTTTTATTCAATGGCTAATTTGAATTTATTATTTTTCCAACTAATTTTATTGTAAAAAAATTACTATAAATGCCCCAACATTTTTATAGATACAAAAAATAAATTACATTATAGCTGGAAAAAATATTCAAACTACAATATAGCCGAAAAAATTATTTTAAATATTTTTCTTACTTTTTTCTCTTTTTCAATTCACACTTTTTTTTTAATTTCTCTTAATTTTACAATAAAGAATGAAAGCAAAAAAATGAAATAAGAACAAGAAACTCAAATAACGATAATTAAATAAGTCAAAAATAATTTATGTGAAAAAGATATAATATACCCCTACATGATTTTTTATAATTAAAAATTTTCATGAGAGCCCATTGGCCATTTTTTACAAAAATAAAAATTAATGGGTGAATTGTGATGTTGGCTAGCTCTTACCTTTTTTTATACAAGAATAAAAATTAATGGGCAAACTATGTTGTTGGCTATGTTTGAACTAGAGACCATGATATTGAAAACAAGCCCTTAAACTAATGAATCATCTCATCAATTTGAGCATGGATTCCTTTCGCTAATATTGAATATATTTTTTAAGAATTATACAAAGTAATATATCAAATTTAGTCGGTTGATCATAGGTTCCCATGACCCAAAATTTGCACATAAATTCACCCCTAGGCATAACTATATTCTTTAATTAACTTTGCTAAGTAAGCATCATGTTCGATCTAGACTACCTTATCCCCTCATAAGTTTTGTCATAGATAGAATGTTGGCGTTACCCAAAACTTATCATTTAATTTTATCCCTTGTAGAGTTGGATTGCAATCAACAGTTTTGAAAAATCATTCACTATGTTCTATTTAAGTTAAAGGTCTGGAAATCTAATTTAACAAACAGTCAATTGGACCAAATTATTAGCTGATCTGTATAAACTCAAATTTTGGTCCTACTCTACTTCCAAGAATGTGCAAAGTAAGGCAGGCGATAGGTCTAGCTAATTGCCATGATGGGATTATCCTTAAACATTGACAGCAAATGGGACACAAGATATTAACAAATAGAAATCTCAATTATCAAAGAAAGTAGGAATTGAGCAATTAAAAGTCATGAAAGCCAAAGTTAGAAATGGTTAAAAGGAAAAGGTATCATTTTCTTCACATGGCAGTCCAATATACAATAAAAGCATTAAGGTACCTTCTCATCTTTACTCCATTAAATAGAGTCCATTCCTTTTACTTCAGATCCTTTCTTTTTGGCCAAACATTGCACTACATAACCACATGCTGCATTCCATGCTCTCCTCTCTAGTGTTCTTACAATTGCATAAAGCAAAATTCCCCTTTGTTTTACTAACTAACCTCCCCTCCTCCCCACACACTATATTGAACATTAACTTAACTTTTATGCTTTGCTACACCTCAGTGACTTCAATACATATCGTCATTAGATGCCAAAGAATTTTAGAGAACATCAATTACGCACTAAAAGTACCTCCTTTTCTTGAGACACTAAAAGTAAGATGCCGTTGAGTCCCAATCAATGGTGGGATGAGGGACTCGATCTGGTGATCTTGAGAACTTTTACCTCGTGAGCTAGTTTTTGAATTTAAATTAAACTTATCTCAATTTTTTGATTTACCCAATATTGAACTTTCATATTATATTATCCACAATCCAGTTGACATATTGATAGGTCCGTGCGGAATCTTAGGTCCCACATCCATGATGAAATGAGGGACTAGGCCTCCTTATTAGATGCATAGTCACAAAAAACAAAAGACTAATTATATCAACAATTTCTTAAACTTGCTAGTAAATTTTTATTAGCCAATCGAATTTTGATCTATTTCTTTTATTTTAGTTTTCATCAGGTGTGCGATACCCATATTGAATTCCGACTAAATTCGAATTCGTGCCGGCAAGTCCCACATTAACGGATAAACACTACCTAACAAAGGCGACTTTGTATTCAGGGAAACTCGAGCCCGAAACATCTGGTTGAAGATGAATGAGTATTTACCTCTCCACCACAATCCTTGTTGATAATTTCGATCTATTTTAATTGAGCAAATGAACACATGATAAAATATTTTTATTAGACACTTCCGACTCAAAATTTAGAAAAACTTTTATGTATATTTTCAAGAGCGAGTTAATCGCTTAACTATATCACCTTTCTTAATTATATGCACTAGTCCAAATAAGCTAGAAAACCTCAAACTTATTTCAATCTAATACATATAACTAAAATAGATGACACGTGATTAACTTATTTACATTATAGTGAAAATACACAAAAATAAATTAAATAATCAATTTTTAATATATAATATGTTCAAGTGTTTAATGAAAACTACTTTTTGACATATATTCTGTTTTTCATTGAGTCTGTAATTCATGGAATCCTCATCAGCGTTCGCACTTCACAGCATACGATATCATTTTGTCCGTTACACATAATTTTTTATATTTCTTCTTTCTTCTTCTTGTCCTTTTTTCTCATGGAACTCTGTATTTAGACATTGACAACAACACACTTTCAACTCCAATTCACTCTGCCTAATGACGATTTTGAACCTTCTGTTCCTCTTCTTATTCTTCCTTATCCACTTCTTCACCATTCCCTCACGTGCCGACCTCCCTGGCACGTGGGAACTCCTCGTCCCCGACGCCGGAATTGCTTCCATGCACACCGCCGTCACCCATTACAACACCGTCGTCCTACTCGACCGCACCGACATCGGTCCTTCCCGGAAAAGACTCCCTCCTCACCATTGCCGTAACGATCCTAATGATCCCATTTTGAAAAAAGATTGCTATGCTCACTCTGTTCTTCTTGATTTGGAAACAAACTCAATTCGACCTCTTATGATCCTCACCGACACTTGGTGTTCCTCCGGCCAATTTCTCCCTGACGGTACGCTTCTTCATACAGGCGGTGACCTTGATGGCTTCCGTAAATTTCGAAAATTCACTCCTTGTGAATCTTCTAGCTCTGTTTGTGATTGGGAAGAACTTGAAGATGTTCAGCTTTCAGAAGGTAGATGGTATTCGACTAATCAAATACTACCCAACGGCGAAATCATAATTGTCGGCGGCCGTGCTGCTAGTAGTGTCGAGTTTTTTCCGCCGAGAAAAGGAGCTATTGAGTTCCCCTTTTTAACTCAAGCTGCAGATAAACAATACGATAATCTTTATCCTTATGTTCACTTGCTACCCAATGGACATCTCTTCATTTTCGCTAACAATAAAGCCGTCATGTATGATTTTACAGCAAATACAGTAGTAAAAGATTACCCAACACTCGATGGTGGCCCAAGAAATTACCCATCAGCAGGATCATCAGCTATGTTGGCGCTTACAGAGGATTATTCCTCTGCCACCATTGTTATTTGTGGTGGAGCTCAATTTGGGGCTTATTTTCAGAGGAGTACGGATACCCCTGCACATGGGAGTTGCGGTAGAATTGAAGCAACCGGAGAAAACCCAGTTTGGGAAATGGAAGATATGCCCTTTGCGAGAATCATGGGTGATATGGTGATGCTTCCAACTGGAGAAATTCTCATCATTAATGGAGCTCAAGCTGGAACTCAAGGTTTCGAAATGGCATCAAATCCATGTTTAAACCCTGTTTTATACAGACCAAACGAACCCTTAGGACTTCGATTCATGACTTTAAATCCCGGTACAGTACCAAGAATGTATCATTCCACAGCTAATTTACTGCCGGATGGTCGAATCTTGATCGCCGGTAGTAACCCACATTTTTTTTACAAGTTTGCCGCCGAATTTCCGACGGAATTAAGGATCGAAGCATTTTCTCCGGAGTATTTATCAGCTGATAGAGCAAATCTCCGACCAGTTCTGGTGGAATCACCGGAAAAGCTCAAGTACGGTGAGGATTTTGGGGTGGCGGTGACGGTGGAGCTGCCGGTTGTTGGGGTTATTGAGGTGAATTTAGCGAGTGCTCCATTTTCAACCCATTCGTTCTCACAAGGGCAAAGGCTTGTGAAATTGAAAGTTACGAGCGCGATTCCCGATGATGCCGGAAAATATAGGATCGGATGTACAGCACCGCCGGACGGGAAGGTGGCGCCGCCTGGGTATTACATGGCATTTGCTGTAAACCAAGGAGTGCCAAGTGTTGCCCGATGGGTCCAGCTAGTTGTGGTTTGAAACTTTTTTGCATTTATAATTTTTATTATTTGATTTATGTTTAATTTTATTTAGTTTTTATACAAAAATATTTTAGGCTCTTTAAAGTCTGAAGGAGACCGCAGAGTCTATTATTTTATCCCTTCAAATAATAAAGTTGGAAAGATAATGTAAAGGATGTTGTAAAATAATATTTGGCTGTGCATTTAGTTTTTTCCCTTACCAACTAACGTTTTTTCTATTTTTTTTTTACCTAATGACATTATCATTTAATGACCATTTTTGTCATTCTATTATTGTAGCTCTCAGCCCGTTTGAATTGGCTTTAAGTTGGTCAAAACCAACTTAAAGCCCCTTTTTAGTTTTTGGACGTGTTTGACTAATGCTGACTTTAAGCCATAAAGTTCTTAAAGTCAGTCAAAAATGAAAAGTTAGGATTCCTAACTTTTTTTTTTCCAAAATGCTTAAAGTTATTTTCTTTGACCATGGAAATTACTTTTATATCCCTTATATTTTAACTAAATTCTCAAACTATCTTTTTTTATTCTTTTAACCCTAAAATTCACATCATAAGCACTTTTATCTAAACACTCAACTGCTTATTTATAAAAATAACTTTCAGCATTTCAAAGTTCTAAAAACACTTCATACATAAAAATTACTTTTTTTAAGTTCATCCAAACGGGCTCAATATTCGGTTATAAATAGTCTTATGTGTTGTGTAATTAGTACACAGATTGCAACTCTTCCTTTTTCTTTGTCTTTCATCTTGCTTTGTTAATTTAATTGATTTTATAATACGTTATCAGCATGAGACTCCGTTATCTTAAACTATTTAAAACAGGAAAAGGGTAAAAAAATTATTTTTCTAAGATGTCTAATCTTTCTAAACTTAAATTTATTGTCTTGGATATATCAGGCAAAGACAACTCCTCATGGGCTCTAGATGTTGAAATACATTTGGATTCAATGGGTCTAATAGACACCATCAAAGATGATAACCAGGCATCTAGCCAGAATCGTGCCAAAGCTATGAATTTTCTCCGCTACTATCTTGACGAGGGGTTAAAAATACAATATCTCACAATTAAATACCCCCTTAAACTGTGAAAAAATTTGAAAGAAAGATATGACCACTTGAAGTTGGTCATTCTTCCACATGCACGTCATGATTAGTTCAATTTGAGGTTAGTAAACTTTAAAAGTATAACTAAATATAATTATTTCATTTATAGAATTATATCACAGTTAAATTTATGCAAAAAAGAGGTAACTGAACATGACTAGCTTGGAAAAACATACTCTACATTCTCTCCCGCGAATTTGCTCCTGCAACAGCAATATCGCGGAATGGGTTTTAAAAAATATTCTAAATTACTATCACATCTTCTTATTGCTGAACAACACAACGACTTATTAATGAAAAATCATGAAAGTCGATCCATTGGTTCTATGTCACTCCCTGAAGTGAACCAGATAAATTATAACCAATGAGAAAAAGGTTGTGGCTCCAGTCGTAGCTGTGGTCGTAAAAGAAATTATAATAATGATGGTCGCTTTGCACCAAAGATGTCACGACCCGAATCCAGGTGTGATGGTACTCATCTCAACCCACCGAGATAAGTCAGCCTAAAACTCAACAAAAAGTAAATGCGGAAGTAATTGAGATAAAGCAAAGTTTAACTTAGTCAAAAACAAATAAATAATCTCAAAATCCCTCAAGACTGGTTGTCACGTATACAAGCCACTACTAAATTACCGAAGTACGAAAGAAAATACAGTCACAATGTCTTTGTCTCTAGAGTAGGACTAAAACATAATAAAAGAGTAAGAGGTGTCCGCTAAATGGATGTAACAGCTACATCAACATTCGAGATGATAGCCTCGGACGTGGTAGAGAACACTAAGAGATCAAGAAGGTTTGGGCTCACAACCTACACAAGTGTAAAAGCAAGGGGTGAGTACCAAACAACACGGTACTCAACAAGTGGATAACTAAAACTAAGCAAAGCTCAATAAATACAAGTACTCCTATCCTCCCAACCGAACCTCCTTAACTACAACCTGCATAAAATCAGTCCAACTCTCCACTTGTACAATAATAACAGTAATACAGTCCACGAATACTCATCAATAGTCTCATCAATGAATCATATCAAGTCAAGTTCAGCATATACAGAACAATAAAGGGGTAAACACGAATTCACAAATATCAACAAAATGCGATGAAATGCAATGAGAAGATGCATGTCTGTCCTATCGGTACACATCCGCTGAATTACAGTTCGGAATCCATAGGAGACATTTCTGTCCATATAACCTGTCACGGAGCGTGTGGCCCGTCCCCTCAATATATATATCCTGCCACGGAGCGTGTGGCCCGACCCCTTTGTTTCATAATACCTGCCACGGAGCATGTGGCCCGACCCCTTTTGTTTTATAATACCTGCCACGGAGCGTATGGCCCGACCCCTTTGTTTCATATTACCTGCCACAGAGCGTGTGGCCCGACCCCTTTTATTTCGTATCATTTTCAGTCTCACATAATATGTCAGAACCAATGCAATCAATTCATGTTCATATAATTCACGATAATAACATGACAACAATAATAATATTGTCTATCTCATATCAACATAGTCATTTCACATGTCCAAAATAAACCCATAATCACAACATATCAATTCCACCAATACATGTCATTAGATCACCATTTTATACCCCTCATCTCCATTTTTAAGGTCAATCATATAGTCAATAACCCAATCCAGTTCTTATTACTCCCTAGTATATATGACACGAAAATACAAGCATCTATAAGCTTAAACTGAGGTTTAGAAATTCACTTGCCTTAATTAATCAAGCAATTACACCGGTACTTGAGCCTTCCCTTTTCGTTGGGTCTCCAAATCAATGTAATCTAGTCAAATAAATAATCACAATAAGATTTCGAATCTAACAATACCTATATTATTATATGTCTAGCCTAGATCCAAAACCTATCCAAATCTATAATCAAGTTCTTAATCTTGACGTCAAATAACATGTCAACTCTCATATTTCCAAATTTTAAGCCTAGAGTTAGGTTCTAATTTCCCTAATATCATAAATTTAATATAATTCATAAAATATAATATACCTAATATTTAATTATCTATTTTAATATATCAAAATTCAGGAACTAACTCATTCTATGTCATTGAAGTCAAATCTGAAATTTTCTTTTCGATTATGTTCACTCATGATAAAATAAACTCACATGTCAAATTTCAGCTAAAACGGATCGTTATTCGACCCAAGTCAAGATTTTATATGAAGAACCCTAGGGTCATATTTTCTTATTTCAACATTGTTTCTCCACCACTATACCCTAAAAATATGTTCATAATCACATGAAAATTTAATGGAAAGGATGAGAATAATTACCTTGACGCTTTAGAATGAAAATCCCTATTTTTCTCTTCTCCTTTATTTTTCTTTTCTTTCTTCCTCCGTAGTTTTTTTCTCTCCAGTTTTTTTTTTGTTTGCGTCGCTGCTCTCTCTTTCTGTTTTTGTTACATCTGATGGCATTAGGCCATCAGATTTTATATATATATTATTTCATTTTATTTTTTCTTTTCCAAACTAATTATGTATTAAAATTTACAAACCCTACTAACCTATTTTAATAAATATAAGAAAAGTGGTATATGGTATTAAATAAATTAACACTTTAGCCCATCAATTAAATTAATTCCCTAAAATTATCCCTCAACTAATTAAGCAAAGTTACCGAATAGTCCAAATAACCCATTAAAATTTTATGGGAAGGGTCTCATATGGAAGGAGGAGGACTCATTCTCAAAATGACCTAATGGGTCATTACAAAAGAATAACCAGCAATATAAAAAGAAGGGTGAAAAATACGAAACTATGCAAAAGAAAAATTCAGAAAGTGTATGTCATAGATGTGGAGGAATGGGCATTGGTCACGTACATGTCAATCCTCAAAGTGTTTGGTTCAGCTCTATCAAGCATCCTTGAAAAAGGGTGAGAATAATCTAGAGACAAATTTTATTTTGGAAGATAATATTGAGCCTATGTATCTGGATGTAGTTGATTTCTTTGAAATCCCTGAAGGAAAAATGATTATTGACGAGCCCGCTATAATCTAGACAATTTTTCTTTTCCATTTATTTATGCTAGTTTGTATTTTTATATTTTTCTAATCCTTTAAATAAATAAAGTTTTTATAATAGCCTTGTTTAATAATAATATTTACTTTGTTTATATCTTCTTTTTGAAGAAAATTTGGATATGCCTCAAATTTTGTTTGGATCAATAATCAATCATGAAGATATTTGTATAATTGATAGTGGAACAACTCATGACATATTCAAAGATAAGAAATACTTTTCTTACTTGCTTAAAAAGAAAGCAAATGTTACAATAATTTTTGGTAATTCTAAATTGATTGAAGGCTCCGTAAGAGCTACTATATTACCGCCTAAGAAAACAAAACTTGTTATAGAAGATGTATTATTCTCTTTTAATCCACAAGAAACTTGTTAAGTTTCAACGATATCCACCGAAATGAATATTATTTTGAGACACTAAATAAAATAAATATTGAATATCTTGGTATAATCAAAAGTGTCTCAAGCCACAAATATGTTTTGAAAAAATTACCAACCTTGTCTTCTGATCTATATTATAAAGAAATTAGTACAATTGAAGCATATTCGATCGTAAACCAGAAGTTTACTGATTTAAATACCTTTATGATATGGCATGACCAAATTGATCATCCTGAATCAATAATAATGAGATGAATTTTTGAAAATTTAATTGGACATCTATTAAAGAACCTGAAGATTATTACAAATGATGAATTTTTATGTGCTGTTTATTATCAAGGCAAATTAATTACCAGACATCATCACTGAATGTTGCATCGAATACCTTAGCTTTTTAGAACGTATACATGAAGATATATGTGGACATATTCATCCACCTAGTGGGTTGTTTAGATATTTTATGATCCTAATAGATGCATCTTCAAGATGGTCTCATGTGTGCCTCTTATCATCTCGCAATCTGACATTTGCGAAGTTATTGACACAAATGATAAGATTAAGGGCGTAATTTTCAAATTATCCTATTATAGCTATTTGCCTTGATAATGGTGAAGAATTTACATCTCAAGCTTTTGATGATTACTGCTTATCAATTGGAATAAGAATTGAATATCATGTTGCTTATGTTCACACTCAAAATGGCCTTTCAGTGTCATTTATTAAGTGCCTACAATTATAGCAAGACCACTACTTATGAAAATAAAATTGCCCACTACTGTTTGGGGCGGGCCATGCTATCTTACATGCGGCTGCACTTGTTCATCTCAAACCGACTAATTATAATAAATACTCTCCGTCACAATTAGTATTTGGTCATGAGCCAAATATAGCTCATCTACGAATTTTTAGTTGTGCGGTTTACGCGTCTTTAGCACTATCACAACGCACTAAGATCGACTCTCAACGAAGGTTAGGTATATATGTTGGGTTTGACTCACCCTCCTTATTTCGCTATCTTAAACTGTTGATCGGAGATTTGTTCATTGATCGTTTTGATACAACTAATTTTTCACAATTACGAGGAGGGAAAAAGCAACCCAAAAAAAATTGAGTGGAAAGTTTCATCACTATATGTGAGCAGGAGGTCTAGAAGATCATCCACTTACAAAAATAGCAAATCAAATGTCAGATGCATTTACTGATTTGAAACAGATAACTAACTTACATATTCCTGCAGTAAATGTGTCTATCTGGATTGACATTCCAAAGGACCATCTACTAGTGTCATAGCTTATGAATCTCAAACACGCTTGAAGTGTGGTAGACCATTGAATTCGAAGGATAAAAATCCAAGAAAAAGAAGCGCGAGAAATGATAAAGATGACACTATAAAAGAATTTTCTGAAGAAGTTCAATATCTAATTAATCCTGATATTCTTGAAGAAATTAGTGAATTCGACACTCAAGTCAATAAAGAACTTTCAATGAGTTCTACTGATGATGAAATAAATTTAGATCGATCGAAAATCATTGTAGATAATGTTTTTGCATATAATGTTGCAATTAATCTTATGCAAGACAGTGAGGATTTTGAGCCTAAATCTGTCGAAAAATGTCGACGAAGATGTGATTGGCCAAAGTGGCAAGAGGTAATTCAATCAAAATTAGACTCACTTGCTAAACGTGAGATTTTTGGACCTGTAGTCCAAATGCCTAATGATATAAAATCAATTGGCTATAAATGGGTTTTTGTTCGAAAATGAAATGAGAGAAATGAAATTATAAGATACAAGGCACTTCTTATTGCACAAGGATTCTCTCAAAGACCCGGCGTCGACTGTGAAAAAACATATTCTCCTGTTATGGATACAATAACTTTTGGATATCCCATTGATTTAGTTGTACATGAAAATCTTGAAATGCATCTAATGGATGTGGTTACAACTTATCTTTATTGTTCACTTGATAATGAAATTTGTATGAAAATCCTACAAGGATTAAAATTATCTGAAGAATGTTGTTTCAAGTCTCGGGAGATGTTCTCAATCAAATTACAAAAATCATTGTATGGTCTAAAACAATCAGAGCTTATGTGGAATAATTATCTTAGTGAGTACTTGATAAATAAAAGTTATATAAATGATGTCATTTGTCCTTTTATTTTTATAAAAAAATAAAATCAGAGTTTGTTATACTCGCCGTTTATGTTGATGACATAAATCTCATTGGAACCCTAAAGAGGTCTAAAAGGAATTTGAATATCTAAAAAAAGAATTTAAGATGAAAAATCTCGAAAAGACAAAACTTTGTCTCGGTATGCAAATTGAACATTTAGTAGATGGGGTCTTCATCCACCAATCTTCCTAGGTTGAGAAAATTTTAAAACGACTTTACATGGACAAAACATATCCCTTAAGTACTTCAATGGTTGTTCGATCACTTGATATCAATAAAGATCTGTTTTGACCTTTAGAAAAGAATGAAGAATTTCTTGGTCCTGAAATATCATATCTCAGTACTATTGGTGCACTTATGTATCTTGCTAACGCAACTAGACTTGATATATCATTTTTTGTTAATTTATTAGTAAGGAGTAGTATTTTTTCGACGCAAAGACATTGGAAAGGTGTCAAAACATATTCTGCGATATCTAAAGGGGCCTATTGATATGGGTCTGTTTTATACTAACAAAGGTTGTATAGATTATGTTGGCTATGTAGATGCAGGTTATTTAGCGGATCCACATAAAACTCGATCTCTAACAGGCTATCTGTTCATATATGGAGAAACTGCTATATCATGGAGATCTACGAAGCAGTGCATTATTGCTATTTCTTCAAATCATGCTGAGCTAATAGCGATTCATGAAGCAAGTAGAGAATGTGTGTGGTTGTAATCAATGACACAATTCATCAAAGAAAGATGTGGCCTAGAGTATGATGTCAAAATACCATGGTCATGTTCGAAGACAATACTGTGTGCATAACTCAATCAAAAAGAGGCTTCATAAAAGGAGATAGAACAAAACACGCGGGGTGGAGAGGGGGTCAAATTCTTTTTTATTTTATTTTAAAAAAAAATAGGGGTGATGGAGATAGGGGTAGACAAAAAATTTAGTTGGTGGGTGGGGGGTGGGCGGGGGTGGGGGTGACGGGGTAGAAGAAAAATTAAATTTTATTGTTGTATGAAAAATTAATTGTTTATAAAATAATGATTTAGGGGTGGGTTGGGGTTTGTAGGGGTTACAACATTAGCAATTTGGCTTTAATTTAATGTTTTTTGGCTTTAGGAGATTAAAGTCAGTTAGAACCATTTTACCCAAATCATATTTGATGAAATTCATATTTATCCATATTTTATATGGATGAATTGTAATTTAATTCATTTTGGCTCAATCGATATTCAATCCATTCAAATCTCATCCAATCCAACCATTTGCCACCCCTAGGAGTGGGGTACGAGGTGATAAATAGTTTGTTTAAAGAATTATATTTATCCCTAATTAATACTCTTAAAAGCTATGAATATTTCCTATTACTCGTCTACAATAGCTGAGGATAACAGAAATGGGATTCCTATAGACCTAAGATTTTGAATCTGCCCCGATAATAAGAGCCTAAAACATGCATAAAGTTGGATAAAAATGAACCAAAGAATGTTATTAGTAAAATATATAGAATGTACATCCAAGATATTTCCATTTGCTAAGGGCCAAAAACCAAATAATGTACATGCATATTATAAACATTATATTAGCCAATATAATTTGTAGGTTAGGATGGAATAGGTAATCAGTGAAACCCCTTTTGGCCTTTTTACATTATTGTGGCTTTAGACTTTAGGGGTCGCTTGATTTGAGTACAAATTATGATGGGATTAGTTATGACATGATAAGTTATAATGAGATTAGTTATGATGTGATAAGTTGAGATGAGATTATTTCTTATAGAGTGTTTGGTTTATTGCATTCAAAATAATATGCATTATATAAATTTTAAAAATAAATTATTTATTTACAAAAATATCCTCTATGAATGTGAAAAGTGATGTCTAAAAAGGGTTTAAAGAAATTTTTTTGTCATTTAATTACTTTATCCCGAGATAAGTTGTCACGACCCAAAAACTGAGATCATGATGGCACACATCTCAAAACTCAATCTGATATGTAACCCTAAAAATAAAACTCATACAAGACTCCCAAAGGGGAAAGTGATGCCACGATTTAAATAAAAAGAAGAAAAAAAAACAAAGAAGAAATTATCCCAAAACCTGGTGTCATAAGTATAAAGAGCATCTAATACAAGGTTCGAATCTGAAGATACAATATAAGTCTCTGAATGATACAAAAGACTGAAAAATAAAGATAGACTAGTGACGATCCGAATTCTGGGACCTCACCAGTAATCTGAGAATACACAATCCGCTAGAATATTAACTGCCACGTGAGGTACCCCGACTAGTATCTGCATCAAAAAGGGACACAGAAGTAGGGGTGAGTACAATTCACATGTACTCAGTAGGTTTTAGTTGACTGAGTATAAGGAATTAATCAAACCTATGAAATAAACTAAGGAACGCATCCACCTGCATACAGAAAAGTCCCACTCCGGCATCGGTGCCACCAATTTATATATATATTGACGCGAGTAAAGTAAACCCATAATAACAGCTCATAATCACAATTAACCAGATAATTCAAGCAGCACAAATATCAATGCAATGCAATGCAATATGATGATGCAATGATGTGGTGGTACGGTGGAATCAAGACTGTCGCACAGACTGTCGTATACACCTGCTGAGCTGTGCTACCAAGCAAGGCACATGGGGGTCTTGCAGACCATATAACTCAATCACAATATCTCATTATCCTTACCACCTCCTCGTGGTCAAGGGATCACAATGCATCCACTACCTTGCCGGAAAACTGCCTCGGTCAGGGACTCAAGATACAAAGGTTAGGATCACAATGCATCCACTACCCTGCCGGAAAACTGCCTCGGTCAGGGACTCAAGATACAAAGGTTGGGATCACAATGCATCCACTACCCTGCCGGAAAACTGCCTCGGTCAGGGACTCAAGATACAAAGGTTGGGATCACAATGCATCCACTACCCTGCCGGAAAACTGCCTCGGTCAGGGACTCAAGATACAAAGGTTGGGATCACAATGCATCCACTACCCTGCCGGAAAACTGCCTCGGTCAGGGACTCAAGATACAAAGGTTTAAAGGTGTTTCATTTTCTTTCTCAAAAGGAATTTCCATATTTCTCAACTTCCCATGTTTCATGATATGATGAATGAGGATGAATGCATCAAAACACATATGCATGGAAGTAATAATCAACTCACATGTGGTATAAGGTTCAAAGTTCTCAAAACTTAACCTACATATGATATTCACCCTCAATAAATAGTAACGGGAAGAACACACTTTCATTTAAATATTCACCCCTTTCTCAACAATATTTCAATACTCAAGTATGCTCAAAACCCCAACTCAATCTCTCAGGCGGCATCACAAGTCAAATAATATACTCAAGCCTCTCTCTTAGGCAAATCATAATTCACATGCTCTCAAAGCAAATAAGATAACAAATAAGACCCCCACACGGGCTATGTAATACAAATAAACCCCGTCACGGCAACACATTAATAAATAAGCCTCCACACAGACATCACAATATATATAACATTCTCAACTCATACTACAACCCCATCCCAAAGTCTATAACATATGAATGACTAATTACCCCATCTCAATCTCAAAGAAAGATAGTCAAACCTACCTCAATTGCCGAAATCGCACTCGAATACCTCCACCGGACAAGCAACTCTCGAATTCAGAGCCCGGAATGACAACTCACTATCAACAATAAAATATACACGTCACAAGGAGTCCAATGACACCTATATTGATAGGTTTCGGAACCGGGGGTAAAATAGTCCAAAAATTAACTATTTTCAAAAAGGGTCAAATCTGGAAATTTATTGAACAATCCCATTCTATTGGTAGTAAGGAACTCATGGTTGAAAAACCCATAAAAATAGAGCTCAAAACGAGTTGAAAATCACAATTTTCCTTAAATTCGGATTAGGGAAGAAACAAGGATTTTTAGGGTTTGAAACTAAAATTTAAGAGTTAAAATCGTCAAAAACTTAATGAAAAAGGAAGGTTTTAGGTCAAAAATCACTTACCCAACACTTTGCCTCGAAAATCTCTTCTCAAATCACCTCAAGGAGTTCAAGAACTCAAACAAATGATGAAAACTATTGAAATGGGAAGAAAGGGGCATTTTCTGCCCAAAAAGTTACTGTTCACGCGTGTTACTGTTCACGCGTTTTTGTACAAATTTTTTGAAAATCACCCTCAAGGTCATTACATAAGTTATCCTAAAATTACTATACTACCCAAGAGGAGGAATAACTTATCTCGATATTAATTATTAATTCAAAAAAAATAAAAATCTGAACTTGCCAACCAAACAACAAATTAAATAGCACTATAATTTAATTCCGGAACCACCAAACGACCCCTTTGTGTTTCCTGTTTAGACACATGAGAGTGGCCATTATCAACAACCTTTGCCTACAATATGTCCTATCTAGCATCTTTTTGATGCCTACTTTTTTTAAAAATAAATATTCAATTAGAAAGCATCTTTTCATGCATTTTAAACAACAATTTTCCCTTTTTTACTTATCCTAAAAAATAATATTTGATTTTGTAAATGTGACCACTTGCAAACATATGTAACAATAATACAGGATTAAATTCGTCGAGTCAAAACATACCCCTGAAAATAACGACAGATTCAGAACTTTCATTAAAAAAATTTAAAAAATAAAAATATAATGCTTAGATTTAAACTTGGAATCTCAAGACGAATATTGAATTTCCCTAATCACTGAGTCAACCTCTCTCTATATATTTTTTTAAAATACATTATACATACGGTGTAATTTTTTATCGATGAAGTTTGAATATATGAACACCCTTCCCCCTCTTAGATCCGGCCCTGCACAGAAGGATTAATATTTAAACATAATAGTTTCAATCTTTATTTTTCATCAGTGAATACATTTCACTTTTAAAATTACGTATTTAGTATTTAGTATTAGTTGACTTTTTTTGACTGACCGACATCGAATCGAAAAAAAACAAAAAAAAGGAGGATATATCTCTATAAGTAACCTTAAAAAGAGTAGATTCAATTAGATGGATTGAATTCAAATTGCAGTCTACTCTGAGTCAAAATGAATTTTTGTCATGAATATTTATAATATCTAATATTTTATTCTTTTTGTATTTTCAATAATGTATAATGTTTCTCTCCTGTGGGAAGTCCAAGAAAGAAAAGTTTAATTGGTAGATGTAATAATGGAAAGTCATCTCTTACAACAAACATAGGTATATATACGGACATTATTTAGCGTAAATTCTAAGTGAAAAAATAATTGGAAATTATTTAATACAAAGATAGTGATGAAAATATAGCTTTGTTATCACTTAAAGAAAATATATATGATGATGCCTTCTGTGGAATATAGAACCTTAATTAAATAACTAATTAAGCACAACATGCCAAGTTGGTGCATTTCAAAAGAAAAAGAGACATTATTTTACTATTCTCTATCTTTTATTGGCCCTTATATTAAAAATAATATTTCATTTATTGTTTTCTTTTGATTTTAATAAATTAAGAGAAATTTATTGTTTTATGTACTTTGATTGCTTTATTTTATCTGAGTTGCTCTTGTTATTTGCTTAGCTTTGAACTTTTTATCCTAATCTGACTTCTCTTATGATTTTTTTGAGTAGAGGGACTTTCGAAAACAGTCGTCCTACCTTGATAGGAATCAGGTCTGCGTACACTTTACTCTCCCCAGATCCCACGTGTGGGACTTCACTGGATTGTTGTTGTTGTTGTTGTTTTCTTTTGATTATTTTTTCTAGCCAAGCCAAGATTTATTTATTTATTGTTTCTTTCCTTTTCCTATGTTTTTGTTTTCTTTGACAATATTAATTATTAACCATTATAAGATGATTTTTACCATGCTTAAATTAATCATCCACCAAGCATAACTTTCCTTACTAGACTAGATTTTTAACATTATAGCCATCAAATGTATTTTGTTGAAGGTAAGACTCAGTAAATGAAAATTAGCACTTTTTAATAATTTAAACTTTTACATTAAATGGTCATACTATTTCATATATGGAGTAGAGTGATTCCAAATTCAAGTCTCATTGCCATATTTTTGCTAAACGTAACATATATGAGGGAGTCAAAAATATATTAAAGAAATAAAAAAGTTATAATCTCGAAAAGTTTAAACTTTTAGGAAAGATGGTAAGGATATTCACTTCGTCATCAAATATTTTGGACATTCTCATTTGATTTTGGAAAAATATATTTATTGGACACAAAAAGCAAATTAATTATGGAATTTTTACATAAATGAACTCTTTTAGATTAATAATTATTCTTTTTTAGGGTATTTTTTTTATTACGGTCTATAGCATATTTATCTTAATTAATAACTAAAATCACCTTATTACCCCCCCCCTCTCCCCCCCCCCCCTTTCTGCGTGCTGCTGCTTCTTTTTTTTCTATCCTTTTTTTTCTCTTTCTTTTTCTCTTTCTCTTTCTCTTTTTTTTTTTAAATAATAATTAATTGTCCTAATTTAAAACTAATTTTAAATAGTACCGAAATGTTTGAAATTCACATATAATACTTATAATATATTTTTATTAAAAATATTTCAATTATATATTCACCACATTTATTGAAAGATGCATATAATATGTATCATTAATTGATTTCAAAATATATTATAATTATTGTGTATTTTTTTCTCTTATTAATGGTGCTAAAAAATATTATTGTATTATAAATATTTTAGTTATATATTCATCACGTGCATTGAAACATGCCTATAATATATTAAATTCAAAATCTATTATAAGTATTTTTTATTTTTTCTCTTATTAACGAAATATATTATTGTATTAAAAATATTTTAGTTATATATTCACCACGTGCATTGAAACATGTCTATAATATGTATAATACATTGAATTCAAAATGTATTACAATTCGAATTCAATATTATACATTGTTATGAATTCGATTGTTGTTATCTCACCAAATATACATTTCTAACAACGTAAATTAATTTGAATAGTATTGAAATGTTTAAAATTCACACATAATACTTATAATACATTTGTATTAAAATATTTTAGTTATATAATCACCACGTGCATTGAAACATGCCTATAATATGCATAATATATTGAATTAAGAAAATATTATAATTAATTTTAATTTTTTCTCTTATTAAAGATGCTAAAATATATTATTGTCTTAAAAATATTTTAGTTATATATTCACCACATGCATTGAAACATGCCTATAATATAATATATTGAATTCAAAATCTATTATAATTATTTTTTATTTTTTCTCTTATTAACGGAATATATTATTATATTAAAAATATTTTAGTTATATATTCACTACGTGCATTGAAACATGCCTATAATATGTATAATATATTAAATTCAAAATGTATTATAATTATTGTTTATATTTATTTTCTTTATTGTGTTAAAAATACATTATATATGTATGTAATAAAAATCATCTAATTTAAAAAAGTAGTAAAATCATCATTTCCATAATATTCAATCTAAAATTAATATAATTAATTATTATTTTTAAAAGGGGGAGAAAGAGAAAGAGAAATATATATATATGTATATATATATATATAGAGAGAGAGAGAGAGAGAGAGAGAAAAGGGAAAAATGAAAAGAAGGAAGGAGAGAGAGATAGGGGGCCGGGGGTTGGGAGGAGGAAAGAGAAAGGCAGAGAGACAGAAAAGGGGGGAAAATGAGAAGAAGGAAGGAGGGAGAGAGAGAGACGGGGGGGAGAGGGGGGGCGGGAGAGGGAGGAGGAGGAAAGAGAAAAAGCAAAAACGGACAAAAGGAAAAAAAAAAAGGAGAGAGAGGGAGGGGAAGAAAGAGAAATATTTTGGATAAAATAAGTACTACCATTTTTGGTAAAAGTCAAAACATGTATTAAAACTCGTAATTAATGTTATATATTATATTATTTAAGTAAATGAGTCATTAATTATCTGCCCATAGCCTATCCTTAATTAACTAGCTTTATGTATTGTTGGATCAAAGTAATTACCTCGCGTGCACTCTTTCTAGCCTAGGCTCAATTCGCCTTTATGACATCTCAATATATGATAATATTCAGTATTTGTGCATTTTTTGCTAAATGTCTTATTGTTCCTCAATGATACCATAACAACATGTCACATACTATTATGGTATCATTGATGTTTTAGAAGATCCACATTAAGAATTGAGGATTGAATTTATGAAATAGTGGTTGTTCCTTAATTATATAATTTTAATATCATGATAATATATGAATATATTGTGATAGTATCATTCTTGTCCATTGAATGACTTAGATATATATATATATATATATATATATATATATATATATATATATCATATACTATCGGGTGAGATGTTAGTGGAAAAGAATAGGGTATATATATACATATACTATGATGGTACCATTCAATATTTGTTTAATTTTCCCTAAATGTCTAGTTGTTTCTCAATGGTACCATAACAATATGACATATGCTGTTATGGTATTATCAAGGATTTAGAAGTTCAACATTAAGGATTGAGGATTGACTTTGTGAAATAGTGGTTGTTTCTCAATTATATCATTTCAATATCATGATAATCCTAATTGAGGAAATTTCATAAATAGCTACTATAATATTAATTATGTTCTTTAGCTATAATTTGCCTAATTACGCTCCATAGCTATAGTTTTGTTTGATATGTTATTTTCGTTTGAATATTTTGCTTGCCTATATACTAATAATGTAAGTATACACAAATTCTGTATTTATACATTTAAGAATTTTTTAGAATTCCATTTGTATATTTCGCTTGTCAATATACAAACAGAGTAAGTATATACAAATTCTATATTTATACTTTTTAGATTTTTTTCAGAAATTATACAAATCAATTGTATCAACAAATCATACACAAACAGGATAATTATTTACTAATTTTTAATTTATACAATTATAAATTTTTCATAACTTATACAAATCAAATGTATCAACAAATAGCGTACAAATAGTTAAGGTAAGCATATACAAATTATGAATTTATACAATTAGGAACCAAAATATAAAAATTCAAAATTTATATAATTAGGAACTGAATTATATAAATTAAATAATAAATTTATTAATTGTAGCCGTATTTAATAATTAACCAAAACTATGACTTAAATACATAATAATCGTTAAATGTTTGCCTTTTCGCACAATTTTTGCTTGATTTTTCTAACAAAATAGCAGTACTACAATACTAAATAGCCCACATCTTCTTGGGCCTAACACGAATATTTGGCCCATTTACTATTCGACCAGCCCAACTGGCGGACAATACAACCTCACAGGATGGGCTGTTAGCAAAATATGGTACACAGGCCCAAGTGCAGTAAAACTCTTTAAGAATCACATAGAGGGCTAATTACCATTTTTTCCTATCATTTTTCAATTTACAGAAATCCCTTAAAAATATGATAATTCAGATACATTAATTCAGTAATACGAATACATTAATTAGGGTTTTATGTATCAATAGATAACATTTAAAACATGATACATTGAACATAGAGATATTTATGATCAGAATTAATGTATCCGGATTACTGAATTAATGTATCCGGATGAAAATAAGGGATTTTTGAAATGGATGAAAGTAATGAAAAATATGATAAATAAATGAGTGTATTTAAGTAATTTTTCCGTAAAAATACTGTCCAACTAGAGCTAAATATCTATTATCGAATTGACGACAGTGACGAATGCAACCATGAAGTTGTGCTAGCCACACGACTGAAAAATCGCGATTTTTTCACACACATTTCTGTTGGAATACAGTCGGAAACACTTACGACGGAATCTATCAAAAATTTCTGTCGGAATTTCACGTTTATTTAGTAGCGCAATATCCCTAAAGTATAAATATAATGTTGTATTTAAAAATAGCTACTCTCTCAACTCAAAGCCCACAACATATGAAATCTGAATCTACTGGAACAATTACCATTTAAGTAGGACAAAAGATGAGCTAGGAAGATGCAACATGTAGTATGAACTTAATTAGTAAATGTTTTTGTTTTGATGAATGCTGTCTCCAAATGGTCAAAAAGGGTCACTAGAGGAAATTCAAAACCTTTCAATATTTCAATCAGAGTAGTACAAGCCTAGTTGCTGGCTATCAGCATCAAGCATTGCCTTTATCCAGACATTTTTGGCCCATTACTTAAATGACTTGATGTGGGGGCACTTTCAATATTTCCATCTTCCATAGTTAAATGACTTATAAATCCCCTTTGGGTTTGTTCCATTGGAGAATTAAATACATCTTTTGCACATGGACGTACTAGATGTTCGGTTACCGTTTCATGCAAACTCGTTGATCGGTGCAGGTGCACCAGATACAGTTGAACCTGCAATTCAAACTTCAACAAAATTTTTGAATGGACCCTCAAAAATAGTTTGAAATTCCCACGAAAACAAATCAAATATGCAAATTGACTATGAAACATGTTAAAGACCCGTGTGAATCATTAAATCACCGATACGGAGCTGTCTTAACCAAATATTGATTGTGGTCAATCTTAAATATCCAAAATACTACAATTCCAATCAATGACCTAAACAACATCTGAACTCCTTGGGATCCGTGCAAACCACCCAACCAAGTCAAAAATCATCCTCCGAACCTAACAAAGTTGTCATAACTCAAATCTGATCTTGCTAACTGACAACATTAATTTTGGTCAAACTTCCCAAATTTAACCTTCGAAAACTGCAAAGTTTATCCTTTATTCATCTGACCACCTCAGAAATATCACTCATCCCCGCAAGTCACAAATCACATAAAGAAGCTACAGAAATAATCAAACATGAAAAATACATAACAGCTTCAAAATGACTACGAGAGCCGTTGCTAGAGGGTAATAAATATAAATATGGCAGTTTGTAACCCTTAAAGAGAATATTATAGTCCTTTTACGTTAGGATTAGCTTAAGTTGGCTATGTATTTGTATATAAAGAAATCGTAACATCTTTATTGTTTTTCAATCTCAAATTTTATGCATAAGTTTATATATATATTCTTACATCATAACATTTCGTGTTGGATTACATATAAATTTGATTTTTAAGGATAGAAAAATTTAAATCAACCTATATAAAAGATGAAATTTTAATACTAGCTAGCTATTAAGGACAAATAGTGCAACTACTTCATGCGTGTTATGTATGTTGATAGTGAAAGAAGCGTGTAGAACTAGTAGCAATGCTACTTTTGGTGATAGTAAAAAGACTGACAGTGTCTAGTTCCACTGCATCAAGCGTTCGGCAAACACGGGGGTTTATTTACTGCCAAACTTTTTTGTTTCGAGTACTTTTTTTCTTATTTTCTATCCGATGTTCGGAATTCACATTCAAATTCCGATAAATTTGGATTATGTATTACAGGACTTAATTAAAAATGACATTTCTAATAAAAAATTTTCTATATCATGAACTTAAATCAAAACTTCAGATGAAATAATTTTATAATTACACCACAACTGGTATTCAATTATTTAGAGTACTCATTAATCCTCCTCCGTTCGATTTCCTCTTCTACAGCAAGCAAAAGATCTCTCTTTTTCTGACGTTGACTCAGTACTCAGCATTTGCTTTTGACTCAAACATATATTTGAATTTAGAATTTTGAGAACATGAAAGTGGATTCATTCGAGCTCACAAAAATATTAGACAATATGTAATATAAAATATTTTTTAATTTTTAGTATATATTATTTAAATTTTGAATTTCCTAAATATAAGATTTCAAGCACAAATTCAAATATAAAAAATGCTAACTAGATAAAAAAAAAGTTTCATCTATCTAAACTCTGATAAACAAAATTATTTGTATTTATTTATATAGAAGGACAACGTCGGACTTTACATGTCTAGGGCTCCAGAGACAGCTAAGATAAGGAAAAAAAAAGGAAAAAAACAGGCCACGTACGTGTTGCCTTTTGAACTTCACTCCACCTTTAAAGTCACTTATTTTGCCTAAATATAGTAGAAAATGTCTTTGTTATTTTTTTCCTATTAACTTTTTGTGATGTTTAGATAAAATTGAGTGATTTTTTATTTATAAAAAAACTCACAGTGACTTTTGTATATTAAAAGCGTGTGGATTCGAAATTTAAGTTCTATATCGATATACTCCTATTTAAAAGTCTCTTTAAATTTGTTGTGTTTTAGTCAAATTTCCCTTAAACTATACTTGATTCAAAATACTCCAGTATTTGACTTTTTAATAATCGTTGTCCACTCAAATAATAATTTGTCACGACCCAAAATGGGCCGTGAGTGGCACCCACGCTTAACCTCCTAGGTGGGAGAACCAATGATACAAACCCCAACTTAGATTAACGATTCAACTTATAAATCACGATAACACTGCGGAAGCTCAATCTTATTAAAGTCAGAAATAACAAAAGCCACTAAAATCTATTACTTGACGTTCCCCAAAATCTGAAAGTCATCACATTAAGGACATCTAAATTCTAAATCTAAGTCTGGAAATATCAAACACCAGAATAAACAAATAACAAAATGTGTCCGAAAACTAAAGACACCATGTCATAACCGGGAGAATTCATCACGAGCTAGAAGGATAGCTCACCCTGAATTCCGATGATCTTGAGACTGACTAGAGCTGGGGTCGAGTCGAAGTCTGTGGAACACTCGCTGCACTCCACAAAATAAAACAAGAAAGATATACGTAGGGGTCAGTACAGGGCAACATGTACTGAGTAGGTATCATCGGTCGACTCAAAATAGAAATCAATATACATAAAATGATAGTGGGAAATCAACAACAACACTTAACAGGTGGCAACCAACAAACAATTACATAACCGGTCAACAATATCAAGATCACACATGAGGACTCAAACCTCCACACCACACTCTTTGAAATATGAGTTTTTGGAGATTGGGTAGCATTAAGTAATTTTAATTTATTTCCCTTTAAGATTACCGTGCCGGAACGTGACACCCGATCCAAATATACTGTGTCGGAACGTGACACCCGATCCAAATATACCGTGTCGGAACGTGACACCCGATCCAAATATACCGTGTCGGAACGTGACACCCGATCCAAATGTAATTAATTTATCATTCTTTATGATTATATTCTCCTTCATTAACAATATTTCATCACGCCTTCTTTATTCAAGGCACCATTTTTGATAGGACAAGTTCAAGATTATGGATTTCATGGCCTCGGGATTTTAGACCAATCACAACAACATATCAACCATCCAAACCACAACAATTAAATGCGTAGTAAACTTCACACATATTACTCCATGAATATCAATCACTATTAAGAGTCTATCTATGATGTAGAATAAAACCATAACCTACCTCAATCGAAGAACCGAATCCAAGCAAGCTAATTCACGAATGTCTTTCCTTCCTTCAAAGCCTCACGTTTCCAATCTATTAATTATACAATATTCGTAAGCAACTGAGTCCATAGAAACTAATATTATTTATATGTTTAACCTAGACCCAACAACTCATCCAAATTTATAATCAAATTCCTAAGTTTTGATACCAACTAATATCTCAAGTCTCATATTCCTAAATTCAAGTCTAGGGTTAAGTTTCAATTCCTCCAAATAACATAACTCTAATAACATTTTTTATAATATCATACCTTATTATTTATTTACTTATCTCAATATATCAGAACTTGAATCATAGTATGATAATTAAAGAAATAAAATATATCAAAAGTAAAGTAAAGTAAAGTCCAAAAGTTTGAAATAGAGCAACTCATCTGTAGGAGTAGTTTTAGCTTTAATATTTGCAATTCAAAAGTTTTCGAAAATACTACCTACAGTTAATTATGTTAATAATAAATTTTTCTAATAGATAATTATTTTAACCATTAAATTCATGAAATAGACAATAACTAACACCGAATGTATTAAACCTTTGTTATTATATTCTAACAATTTCATCATATGTAACCCTCTCAATTCTTTTCTCAATATTATATAATTATTGACTAATCATTAGCCCTCAATCATGAGCTTTAATCTGCCACCCAACAATATAATATACAAATTATGTACTCTAGCATCAATTTACACATACAAAGACAATTTCTTCTTTAAAAATATTCATCCAACATTAGTGCTCAAGATAAGATTTCTACCTGAATGCTGCCGTCGTCGTTGATCCTTCCGTCTTAGGGCAACAGTAATTTATGGTATGAAAAAAAAAAGAAATACTAATCCCTATTAACTTATTTTAATAAATAAAGTGATATAGGGTATTTAATAAATTATCATTTTAGCCCACCAATTAAATCAATTATCTAAAGTTACCCCTCAACTAAATAATCATACTTATGGAAAAGTCCAAAATACCCAATTAAAAATTTATGGGATAAGTCTTTTATGAACTACAAATTTCTAATACTCAAAACGACCTAATGGGTCGTTACATAATTGGTCTTAATTACCAGGGGCATATGCAAGGAGTTACCGGATTTGTGTGAATCCAAACTCCCCTCTCGAAATTACAACAACAACAACCAAGTGAAATCCCACATCGTGGGGTCTGGGGAGGGTAGAGTGTACGCAGACCTGACTCCTACCAATGTAGGACGTCTGTTTCCGAAAGACCCTAGGCTCAAAAGACCCTCGGCTCGAAATTATATATAGTAATATTATATTTTAAAAATTGGGTTCATCTCTTAAAGCGAAGTAATAAATATGAATTGAAATTTTTTAATTGTTTTAGCACTGTAATTTTTTTATGTATATATTTTATTAAATCAAATGTATATATTAAAATTAGTAGTATTGAATAATATAACGTACAACCAATGAGTTCAGTCGATTTCAATACATCTGGCACAATGTGTGTGTGTATATATATATATATATATATATATATATATATATATATATATATATATACTATTTGAATAGATAAAAATTAATTTTGGACTTATAATTTTAGAATTTTAATAATTTTTAATGATAAAAATCTAAATGTCAAATTGAGCAAATTAATATTTTAGATCAATCTTTTCATAACAGTGCATCCATCGTCTCGAAATTCTGAATATACCTCTATTAATTACTCAAGTGATTATAAATAAAAGTCTCAACAATCTACTTTTTCTGCTTCTGCTGACGTGACATTTGATGCGCGAAAGTGTAAAATAACAAACACATGAGATTAATTTGATGCCTAAAAAAAATATCTAAAATACCATTTTCTTTTATATCTTTTTATTTGTGGTCATATTCTTAATAAGTTATGTACAAATATGTCATGTTGTCTACTCTTTTATGTTATGATAAGAATATTTTTTGTACGATTTGATAGAAATGTATTCATATTAAATTTCTCTTGGCTGTCTCATCACAATCCAACCAAGTGAAGATACATATGATGTTGATCACTTTCCTCTTTGTTCTCATCCTTTCCTCCAAATATTCGACATCGTTGGAGGAAGTTTCCCTTGTAAGTTGTATCGTTATTGTGCATTTCTGAATTGTACCTAAGTGTTGACAGATTAGGTTAGCTGACAACAATATTCACAAGTCACAACTTTCATTTATTTAATCCAACCAAATTTATTCTGTCTTTTTTTTAGTTCTTTTTTTCTAAAACTATGTTTCTTTTCTAATTTGGTATGTCATTATTTAGTTTCAACATGACATATTTAAGATTACAAGATTATGAAAATATTTCGATTATTTTTTTAAGTAGCTTATAAGCTAAAAGTCATAAGCTGATCATATCTAATTTTTGACTTTTAACTTATTTTGTACCTTTTAGCCTAAAGGTATATGCATAAAAACACTTTTTATAATAATAAAAACCTTAAAAACTAAAAATTACTTAAAATAAGTTAATTCAAACAAATATTTCAATACATATATACATATTTTTAATTTAAAATAATAAAATACAAAATTTTCTTTTTAATACATTATTTAATTAAGATAAATAAATTAAAATAGAGGAAACAACAAACATTAATTCGCTAGAAATAAAAAAATGGCCTCAATTGTCGTGGAGTGAGATTAAAGTAGTGTAAGTAAATCAATTTGAAAAAGAGTCACGAGAAATATATATACTCTGTTTTTTTACTTAAAACAGTTAACACGCAAACGCAATTATATGCATGCACCTTTGCTTTTTGTGAATTTTACTGTTTTTTGGACCCATTCACCAACTTCGCTTTAATTAACTGCACATGGATTCAAGCGGAACATACTGTTACATACTGATACGTCTCACCTCTAATTTATCGAAGATATAATTCTAAATAAAAGGTTATGGAGAGCGAGAATCGGGATAAATGAGAGAGGTACTCAATTACTTGAGCTTCACTTGAAAAACAAAATTGTGTCAGTAGAATAAAATTGTTATAAATTGATGAATTCTATCATAAAACTCGTCATAAATTTATAACAATAAGTATCGATTCATAAATACTCCGTAAAAAATATATGTTTTGTCGTAATATTCCATTTAAATCCTATTTAATTTCATTATTGTTGTTATTATTATCTGTGTTATTCCAATATGCAAATAATAATGGAATGTTGTTTGCTATTATATTATAAAGTCGATCATAATTGAAGTGATTTACTAAGATTATTATTTATCAACTCATAAAAAAAAATTCCGTGGAACATATCTGTTTGGATCAAAACGACTATTTTGGAGAATTTCATAAATAAAATTCTAAAAGTCATATTTATTTCTTTAAAAAGACTTTGGTTCCGAAAACAAAAACTAATCTGAATATAGGCTTTTCCAAAAATCTAATCCCACAATTAAGAAGTAAGTTCTATTTTTTTTCGAAATATAACCAAACATACATCTTCAAATTATGATTTATGACATGAGTAAAATAAATTTCTATTTTTTTTCTCTACCAAGTCGCAGTCACACTGCTTAAAAGTTAGAATTACAAGTCGTACTTAATAGGGTTATTAGTGTCAGATAAAAAGATTTAGGTAATCAATTATTGGAAACTGTTCACATCCAGTGTCCTGAAATTAATATTTCCTTTACCTGTTTCAACCACTAAATTTGTCACATTAATGTACACCATAGGCATCACAAACATGTAACCCTACCAAAAAGCAAACCTAAGAAATTACAAATCACACGACGTAACAATTTTGTTTTGAATGGCATTGTCAAAAATATATTTGTTTGCAACTTTTTTTCTCAATACAAAAAAAAAAACTGCAATCAAAAAATAAATAAATAAAAAATTCATTTATGATTTTTTTAATTTATGATTGTTGGTACAAATTTATTTTTCCTTTAATTCTTCTCTCTTAAAATTTTACATGATTCAAGGGCCCGTTAGTAGCTTATTTCTCGAACTAAGATGATTGGAATTGATCTCCACGAAAAGATTTATAGATATTGTTGAATTATCTGATTATCAAGAAAAATTTAACGTTTTGATTTCTTTATGAATATTTCAAAAGTTTATAGGATATTCAAAATTTTTTAGAAAAAATAATATTTGATGTTTTCATCATCTCTTTTTGAATACCCAAAGAGTTATGGGATATTCGAGATATAGGGTTTAAGATAAAATAGCATCTAAGAACTCGAATTGAAATTAAACTCGTTTTGTAGAGTTCCACCTGAAATTAAATACGTCTTATAGAGTCTTATATAATTTCGACGTCTACAATATTGTACTTGTAAAATTTTTGATATGAAGTTTTTGTCACAAAATGAAAAATTATGTACTTATTTCCTAAGGAGTCATTACTACACAACTTTATGGTTGGTGAGAATCCATATTAGACAAAAAAAAAAATTACAATACGAGGATATAAGAAAATACATGCCACATCTAGAATTTATAAATGGAATCATTTGTTATATATGTGAATGAGATTTACCAACTCCATATTTTGTAGTATAAGCTATTTATGTTCTATTCGTGAGATTAATTTTTCAACAATAAAAATTCAAGGCTGCAGTATATACATATTACGCACAAATCAAATTTGAGCAATTTTATACCTTCAATATTTGGTAAACTAAAAATGAGTCAATTAAATAAGCACCTAAATTACCACTATATAACAATAGTTTTAGTTTTACCCAACATAGCAGTAATATTTTTTACAAACAAGGAAATAAAATTTAAAAAAATACGGAAAAAAAAAATTAGAGCCCACTTTTTGTGGTAGTTAATGTTATCCTAATCCCTTAAATTCCACTCTTTATTACTTTCCATAATTATCTCAAGTATTTTAATTCTTTCTCTCCCATAAACTAAAAAGAGGGTATTTTAACCAAAATCAAATTTTCTGCCTTCTCTTTTCTGAAAATCAATTCAATTATGATTTTTTTTTTATTTTTAATTCATTACGACGGAAAATGGAATGTAATAGGTATGAATTATGGTATTTATTTCGATTAGTGATAGTTTTGGAGTATTTTTTTTAGTTATATTTCTTGATTTAGTTTCTTTATAATAAAGAATTTGTAGTTGGTATATTGTTTGTGTTGATGACGACATATGTAATTATTTTTTAATTTTAATCAAAGCATACGTACACATTTTGTGATATTCAGGTGATCACCATTAAGCCTTTTTGATTAATGTTTGGTCTATATTATGTTTTTCGTGTTTTGTGAATTATTCGTGATCTGTAAATGCATGATTTCTTTTTTTTTTTTGGTGTAGGACTTTATATATTTCGTCAACTGTAAAAATAATGCATATGTACTTGAAAGTTTGATAATTTTTTTGATTATATTAAGCTTTATATGATATATGTTTGGTGTTTTTTTCTTTTTTGATTATATATTGATGAATATGTATTTATAATGGTTAAGTATTTAAAAAAGTTGTATGCATGGTTCATTTCATGGTGTACATGTTGGTATGTATCCTAAACTGTATAAATAATACTTATGTGTCTTGATGGATATTTTTTTTTTTATTATTATGTTAAGATTTATATGATATAAGTTTGATTATTTTTTTGATTATAAATTTGTGAATGTATCTTTAGAATGGTTATGAATTTAATTTGATAAATTCATGATTTGTTTTGGTCCACACGTTGATGGATTTCATAATCCTAAACAATAGTACATTTGTAATTACCAAAATGTTTTTTTATTATATTAAGGTTTAAATGATACATAGTTAGTAAAAAAAAAATTGATTATATATTGGTGAAAGTACCTTTGTAACATCAACTTGAAAATATAATGCAGGTAGATATGTAGATTACAAGATTGAAAGAGTAATATTTGATGTAAACATCAAATACAAAGGATTGATTACCACTATTGCTTCTCAATTAGGTGTGGACATGACGATATTTGAGTTGGTAATTAAATTTGTTGTGAGTGATCAATCCCCACCGATGAGAATTCATAACAATATGGATATACGAGTTTACTTAGATAAAAAAAAGCAATTCTGATTTCTTCTCGAAACATCCATTATGTGTAACATGTATGGATAGAGCTATGAAAGCAGTTGAGTATCAAATTGGTGCCCAAACAACAACTTTAGAAGTAGTCACTTCCAATCAATATGCTTGACTAGTATGGATCCCATTGAAGAAAATGAAGGCACTGAAATAAGAACAATCCTCAAAATGATTTGGGGGAGGAAGGTCAAATTTATATAAAAAACACATTTATCACTATATAACAATCAGATTGTAAGCCGAAAAATAATAATAAGACTACTAACAACTCAACCAAATGACAGAAGAAAAAAAACACAATATATAACAAATTAGTAACCAAAGTTTTATACCAACTTAGTAACCAAGGTTTTATTCCTATTTACACACCAAAAAAACATAATATATACCAAATTAGTAACCAAAGTTTTATACAAACTTACACAGCAAAAAACCAATAGAAACAATTGATTAAAACAAATTAGGTTATATACGAAAAGAAGATTTTTTTTGTTGTACAAACTCAAATTTCAAAATCATTATGTCTATCAATAACTTAACAATTTGATACAACCAATAAAGACATAAATATTTCATTTAGAAATTATAGAAACAATTTGTAAAAAGAGAGAAAGATTAGAAACAAAATATGATAATGGTGATAACTTGAATAACTCAACAATGAAAAATCAATTTTTTCACCTTGAAATTATTGAAAAAACTGGAGAGAGAGAGTGAGATTTGTTTACAAAAATAAAAGATATGATTAAGTGAAGGTAAATAAGGCAACATTAATTGTAGTGGAAAGAGAGAGAAAAATATCAAGGTAAAAGATTTGAACGAGAGATACATTCATTGGTTGATATTATTGTATATACAATTAAATAGAAAAAAAACGTGTAAAAGTATATTTTTGATTGGGAAGACAAAAGATAATTGTCACGTCCCGAGAGGGTACCCTAGGCGTGGCCGGCGCTCAGAAACCATTTCTGGCTTTCGAGAGAACCACTTGGTCTCATTTCTTATTTATTCATCAGCGGAAAACTTAAGAATACTAATGTGGGCTAGTCATAATCAAAGGAAAAATAGATAATTTTTATAAGAAGTAGTTTTTAAGGAGAACTACTCCGATTACATCATCAGACTCTGTCTATGAAGCCTCTAATACTCTTAGATGGTGCCAATGACATGTCCATGGCTACCTCAAAAGAAACATCACACTCAACAATAATAAAAGGATAAGGAGTTCCTTCGAATACAAGAAGGACTCACCAAATAGCAGAAAAGAAATGATCTTTAACGATGCGCCTGTTGAGGATCTCTAATACCTGTATCTGCATCATAAAACGATGCAGGTCGAATGACGTCAGTACGTGGAATGTACGAGTATGTAAAATGGCAGGAAGGTAAGGATAGATATCAATAAACTCCTCTCAAGAAAACTCATCTCAAAACTCAACATCATCTCAACATGAATATGTAATGCAAGTTTAAAAATATAATAATAAAAATAATAGTAATAAGCAATGCTTACTCAGTTGGAAGTTTCTCTAACCGACAACCATCACTTATGAGCTAGCGATGATACAACGAAGCGATGTTGTTGCCACATCCATCCAATACCTTGCCAGGGTAAAGGACATCACCATCTTGGATCCACTCATCAAAGTCCTCTTTTTGGGACTTAAGAGGCATAGCCTCCATCCTACGCTGGCTACGTAGTTCTGGGGTTTGAGTCAATTAAACTCTTACCCAACTCGGTGCTCAATACTACTCCCAAAATATGTGCTCATATTAAACTCATCATCTAGTCTCATTGGACTTTAATTTAAATCATCAAACTCACTTCATTTCATGTTCATCAATCATTATACTTCCAAAAAACATCATTTACATCTCATCAAAACATCTTGCTCAAAATATCATTTGTTCAAATTCATTCAAACTCAACTCTTTTGCTCTTTTAAAACTCAATAAAATACATATATAGTATTAATTCATATAACTTTCTTTTTATCAATGAAAATAATAAAAAGCCAATATCTTTACTCAAAACATATGTAAAAATATTCATGAACATCAAATCAATTAAGATTCATGGGAAAGTAACCATGAACAATAATTCCAATAATATGAGAGATAATAATAACAATAATAATAATAATAATGCATAAATATATCAACTCAATAGAAGAAGAATTAATTTATCTAGAATTCAAGATTTGGATAAAACTCAACAATAACTCAATTATAATAAATTTAAATATTGGGCGCATGGACGAACTCAATCCAATGCTATGAAAGCCTTACATACCTTAAATCCGAAGATTTACTCCGAATTGGAATACTCTTGGATCCCTAGCCTTTTCTTCTCGCCGGAGCGTTTTGTGTACTACCCGGAGTATAAGAATAATCGGAGTAGTATTTTTATACTACTAAAACTAAAACTATATTTGAGAAGAAGTATATAGAGAGAAGAAATGTTTAAGAAAGCTTGATGAATAAAATGAGGAAATAAGGTGGGTATTTATAGGTGGGAAAGAGGGACCTAACAATAAATAAAATAATTATAAAGAAAAATCTGAAAATTTAATGGAATATATTGATGTCATGGAGGACAATTTATGTCATGCATGATGTCAAATGCATCTAGATGTTTTCATGGTAGGTAAGATGAATTCTTTTTAACAGAATACTCGTTTTCGAAGCTGCGTTTGAATAAGATAAATTCCTTATTAGGATTTGGTGTCTTCATAAGAAGAAGTCTAGTTTCATATCGTTCAAGAATCAACCAATTTGGAGCAACCTACAGTGAGATATGAATTTTCTTCTATCAACACTCAATTCCGTCGCAGCATTATATCTTGCAAAGATTAATTTATTTGACCTACTTATACTCCGAATTTGAAGTTATGTTCTTCATAAAAGTTGTAGGTAAGGATGTTGTGATTACCCAGAAATTTGAATCACTTAATTTGGACCAACCTATGAAGAGTTATGCCCAAAATACAGAGGCTGTATTATTTTTATCGAGAATTTAAATACCGACATACAATATTTTAGGGGTTGTTACAATAATAATTATCAATTCCTTAAAAATCGGGACATTATCAATAAATAAGGAACAAAAAATATTAATTTATTGTTATGTATGTAATTAAAAACTTAGTTTTGTAAATAAAAGAAAGTATGTGTATATGTAGTTAATATTATCTTAAATTGTATATTCTTATATTTTTTCCTTAATTTTTTAACTATAGAGATACGTTTGAGCCCAATTATTGACATAGGAGTAGATTATTCCACAAAATTTGAAAATCCCTGTTAATGTTTGGGGGTTAAACTAAGTCAGTAACTATAGAGAATTAGAGACATATTTGATCCCAATTATTAGGATCTGTTTGGCCATGTGAGATGAAATTATTATTTGAAATTAATGATATGAAATTATATGAGATGAAGTAAAATTTTGTTTGGAAATGTAATTTAAATTTTTAAGTTGTATTTTTTGCTCATAAAAATAAAATTCCCATAAATTATGAAAACTATTAAAATTACCCCAATTTTTTTATGCAATCTTACCGAATAAACAAAAGTATAATACACTATCACAAAGTTATTCTAAAATTAAAATAAAATATTTATTAATCAAATTTTAGTTCTATAAAAAAAAAATTGAACATAAATTGTATTATACTACTCTTTAACAAAAGTAAAATGTACTATCACAAAGCTATGTTAGTCAATATCATTATCATTAGTAATTGTACCATTATGTTCATATTTTATGAATATCTTATCACTCATTTGATTTCCTCATAATAAATTACGTAGATATAAAATACTGATACATTTTTTTACAAAATATAAACTTGTGAATCATTTTTTACATTTATAAAATGTGAAATCATCAAGTTTTTTTAGAGAATTTAAAATTTTATCTCATAATTTGAAATGAAATAGTGTTTGTACATTCACATGATGATATCACATGTAGAAACACTTAGTAAGAGAGGATAGATTATTTCACAAAATTTGGAATTCCCTAAAAATGTTTGGGGGTTAACCTTAATTAGCGGTGTTTTTTTTTTTTAAAATTTAATCCTTCTTTAGGAATTTTTATCATTTTTAATAATTTGAACTCATAACTTTCAAATTAAAAATGAAGATGATTCCTCATATCTAATTAGCGGGGAGAAAAAGGTGGTGTAGTGTTTGCACATTCCCATTTGCATTTATTGGTCAAGTGGAACTCTGCAAAGAAAGCGACTTTGTAGTTTGGTAAAAGAAAGAGAGAACATGGTTAGTGTGTCAACTTGGCCCTCATTTCTCTCTCTATATGGCTCTCCATCTCTTTACCCTAGAAGTAAGTTATGTTTACTTTCATCCTATTTCAATTCTATATAAAAATAACTATTTTATTTTCTTTATTTTTATAAATTTAAAAAGTTTTAAATAATAGTAGTTAAATTTAAATTTTTAAAAAATCATTAATAAAATTAATTCTTAAAATATAGCTTTAATTAAAAGTTTCTTAAATAATATATCAGATCAATAATAGTCAAGTAATAAAAAATAGAGGAAGTAATAATGTATAAATTATTCGTGTGAGATGATGAGGTCGTTTGGACGCTAACATTATACAAGTATAAGTAATGCATTAATTACGGGTATCAATTATTTTATCTCTTGTCCCGCAAAAGATAATATACCAATCTTCTCGTAACTAGTTATATGAATTTTTAAATTACAAAGTTGTAATGACCCGAATCATCATTATTTAAGTGGAATAAAAAAATTTGTAAATTAAGTTGATCGAACCTGTACCATCTTGCCATAGCTGGAGTATTCTCTTCACAGCGGTGCCGCTATAGCGGCATAGAACCCGCCATAGCGGGACAGTCAGGGGAAGAATTAAAAGACGAAATTTCTTATTTCTTCCTTCTTCTCTTAAGTGCAAAATTAGGTGGTGGTCACCTAGAAACCCTTAGAAAAGCTGATATAGGATTGGAGAGAAGGGAGGAAAAGAATTCTAGCACAAGGTAGACTACAAATAACGAATTTCAGGCCCTCTCCATTGTTTCTCCTTTCAGAAGTCAGGGATCGTGTGATAATCATTCTACAGTTGCTTGGTGCCCAAGTAGGCCAGATTTTCTTAATTGATTAGTTGTAAATCTGTTCCCACACATATTATATCGTAGATTGATGGGAGATTTCATGCTTAGGCAAGCGACACAGAGTTTGAACGATTAAATGATTGTTATTGTTGTTTAGGACGTGAATGTATTTGTAAAATATGGGTCATGATTAGCCTGTGACTAGTGGTAGTGGTCCAATACTTGAATGTAAACCTTGATAATATTTATTGAGAGGGCCGATGACTCTTGTGAGATTAAGTGTAAGGAGATTGTTGGGTTGTTATGAGATCCTGAGACTTGTGATAAACAAAAAAAGGGGTCCAGTCTTGAATTATTGATGTATATAGTGGGATATGCCCATATGTATAATTGTAGGTGATGATTTATTTTTCCGTCTAGATTATGTATACATGTTAACTGTACCAATAATATTGCATGAATATTTGTGAATAGAGAAATATGTAAGTAACCTAATGATATGACTTTGGTGATCATTTCATACAATGAACTTGATACTTGATCGTGCAAGTGTGTGAACTACTCATTGTTGATTGTGATTGTGGCTGCTGAATTGGGTGTCACCGATATATACTTGGATCAGGAACCACGATGGTACATAATTAAATCGAATACCATGTTGATACATATTGAATCGGGTGTCACGCCGATATATATTGGATCGGGTACCGCATAGGTACATATTGGATCAGATGTTACACCGAAGCATATTAACAATTTAGGTATAGATTATCTAAGAGGACCAAGTATGTGTTATGGTTCATTGAGAGAATCAATTGATTGTTATAATTGTGATTAATCATGCCCATTATGTAAACTGATTCAAGTTAAGGGCTGGGAGTAGAGTGATGCTATAATATGAAGTCATTGTGTATCCTGATTATATGTGTGATGATAGAGGAACTGGAATAATTGTAATGAAATATGTCCATCATGTGTAATAATTAATATGAAAGGACCGAAGGTTCAAGTGTTGCCATTTTCGTACCTTAAATGTACCATCTGTGTTATTATGTTGTGGTTGCTCGATGCGTCCATATCACATGCATGAGCTCATAGGAAAGCAAGTGGAGGAAAATTACTCGATTGTTTAGTGAGATTAGTGATTTAGAGTTAGATATTGATGGTGTCCCATGGATACATGTGTTAAAGAGAGGATTGGGAAAGGATTCAGAGATACCGTCTCAAAGCAGGCCTCCTTGGTGGAAGAAATCCCTCTTGCAAGTGAGATATCAAATATTTTAAGGTCAGGTGTCGGTGTAAAAGCTTGAGGAAAGGTAGTTGACTAGTTAGACAGAATTAGTGGTGGCCGTATTTCAAAACCTCCTCTATATGATAGATGGGCTAGGCCTTGATCTGTATTAGAATTGACAGCGGACCAACTAGAAGGGATACGTGTTAGGCTTGAAGAACATTGGGGGGTTAATGAGAATGAAAATGTTTGTGCATAAAGGTTTGGAAGGTGTTTTTTTTCTTGTTGATTTGTTTATATTATGTGGTGGGTATCAAGTTGTCCGATGATGCCTACCAGCATGGGCGGATCTACGTTGAGTCTAGGAGGTTCATCCGAACTCCCTTCGTTAAAAAATTATACTATATATATAAAATATTTTTTTAATTTATGTGTATATATTTAATGTTGAACACCCTGAGCATAAGCCAAAGGACTAGCTCAGTGGCAAAGAGGGTTCAATATTTTGCTTGCATGCCCCTTGCGTCGCGGGTTCGAATCCAAAAATAGCCACACTTTTTTTCTTCTGCTTTTAGGTGCGTTTTTAGATTTATTTTTTTGGCATTTTTTAAATTAAAAAATGACTTCTTAACATTTTAATTTTTTAAATTTTAAATCTTTAATTGAAAACTTAACAAATAAAAAAGCCCTCTTCTTCTAATTTCTAGGGATTTCTAGGGATAAAAAAGCCCTCTTTTTCTCCTCAACTCTTCTCTTCTCCTAGCTGCTCTTTGGTCTTTGCTGCTGCTGTCCATTCGTCACTGCCAGTTGCTGCCAGTTGCTGCCCGTTGCCGCTGCTCGCTGCGCCTGCTCATTGCTCGTTGCTGACCTGCTGTAAGTTCTTAACTCTTCTTCCTTTTTTGTGTGTTCTAAAAATTTTCAGAATTATATATGCCTTTGACTTTGGTATAATGGTATTTATTGTCTTATTTATGTGCTCTTTACTGTTTAGTCTCAACTATCAAGCTTCAATGAAGAAGTATTTCACCAAAGTTTCGAAATCAAGTTTAGTCTCTCATAGTCATAGTCAATCTAACCAAGAAGAAAATGCTAATCATTCGGAAGTATCATTACACTCTTCTCAAGAATTTGATTTGGATTCTTTAAAGTTTGATCCTGGTGAAAGAATCTCAATATTGAATTATCATCCAAATCATCGTGATGTTATTAGAAGAACATACCTTTTGAATGGTCCTTGCCAACCTCGTCTAGCGGTGCATGAGTATCCTCAAACAAATATTGCTGGATCAATGCGTCATTTTAATCATGAATGGTTTGATGATGTATATCATGATTGGTTGGAGTATAGTGTTAGCAAAGATGCAGTCTATTGTTTGTATTGTTATCTATTTAAAGACTATAACATTCATCAAGGAGGAGGTGAAGTATTTTCAAGTGTTGGGTTTAAGAGTTGGAATAAAAAGAGTAGTCTTGACAAACATATTGGTCTACCAAATAGCATTCATAATCAATCAAAAAAGAAATGTCAAGATTTATTAGGACAATGACAGTCTATTCAATTTGCATTTGAGAGGCAATCTAATCAACTAAAGTATGGATATTGGATTCGCTTAAGTGCTTCGGTTGATGTAGTAAGACTTCTCATAACTCAGGGATTTGCATTTCGAGGTCATGATGAATCTAAATCATCACTTAGTAGGGGTAACTTTCTTGAAATTCTCTCATGGTATGCAAAAAAATGTGATAAAATATGTGATTATGTACTAGAACAAGCTCCTAAAAATGATCAAATGATTTCTCCAATAATTCAAAAAGATATTGTGAGTGCATGTAAAATAGAGACAGTTAAAGCTATTCTTGAGGAATTAAATGGTGATTACTTTGCCTTGCTAGTTGATGAATCCTTTGATGTGTCACGTAAAGAGCAAATGGCTATTGTATTTCGATATATTGATAGAAAGGGATTTGTGATGGAGCGACTTATTAACATTGTTCATGTTCAAGATACTAGTGCTTCATCTCTAAAGAAGGCAATTGTTAATTTACTTGCTAAACATTCTTTGAGTCCATCAAGTGTGCGTGGACAATGTTATGATGGAGCAAGCAATATGCAAGGTGAGATCAATGGCCTTAAAATGTTGATTAGGCAAGAAAGTAGATCGGCTCATTCCATCCATTGTTTTGCTCATCAACTTCAACTAACTCTTGTTGGGGTCTCTAAAAAGTGTGTTGAAGTTGGAAAACTTGTAGTATTGGTCTCAAATATTTTAAATGTATTGGGATCTTCTTTCAAACGTATGGATGAATTACGTGATTCTCAAAAGGAAACGATTAAAGAGGCATTAGATATGGGTGAACTTACAACCGATAGGGGCTTGAATCAACAACTTGGTCTTTCAAGAGCTTGTGACACTCGTTGGGGATCTCATTATAAATCCTTTAATAATTTTATTATTATGTTTGGCTCTATTCTTGATGTTCTTGAATCACTTGCTCTTGATGCACGCAATATGGATGAAAGAGCTAAGGCAATGGGACATCTCGAAGCTTGCCGAACATATGAGGTTGCGTTCATGTTGCGTTTGATGAGAGATGTCTTAGCAATTACAAATAAGCTTAATAAATGCTTATAAAAAAAGGAGCAAGATATTGCAAATGCCATGCTACTTGTTGAAGTAGCAAAGAGAAGGTTGCAAGTTTTAAGGGATGATGAATGAGACTCTCTTATTGCTAAGGTATCTACATTTTGTATCAAATATGATGTTTTGATACCTAACTTTGAGGAGCCATATGTTAGCTCTTTAAGATCACGACGAAATCTTGCTAACTATACAATCTTACATCATTATCGTGTTGAAGTTTTTTGCAATATTATTGATTGGCAACTTCAAGAACTTACTGGTCGTTTTGATGAGGTGACTACCGATTTGCTCCATGGAATTACTTGCTTAAATCCAATTAACTCATTTTCAAGTTTTGACATTAAAAAAGTAATGAGAATGGCAAAATTATATCCGGATGACTTTGATGAATCTAATATGAGTGCTCTTGAGAATCAACTTGCAAGTTATGTTGTAGATGTTCGTGATGTTGATGAAAGGTTCTCCGATCTAAATGGGCTTTGTAATCTTTCCAAAATATTAATTCAGACAAAGAAACATTCTACTTATCCTTTGGTATTCCGCTTAGTGAAACTTGCTCTACTTCTACCAGTTGTCACTGCCTCCGTTGAAAGAACTTTTTCGGCAATGAAGTATATCAAGAATGACTTGCGGAGCAAAATGAGTGATGATTTTTTTAGTGGTTGTTTGGTGCCTTATTTAGAAAAAGATGTATTTGATAGTATTTCTAATGATGCTATTATTAAGACATTTCAAGATATGAAACCTCGTAGAGTACAATTGTAGATTTGTAGTAGTGTATGTAGTTGAATTTCAATTGTAAAACAATGTTTTGATAGGCTTATTATTACATGCTTTCTAATTCGATAGAAAATGCCTATAACTCTATTGTTCAGGATGTTTTTGTATTGTTTTGAAGCCATTTTATGTCAAATTATTTTTCCGGAGGAAGAGTGCTTTTACTTTGAGTTGGTGTTTATTTTAAGTCTTTTTAAATGTAAAAGTTTATGTTTGCTCTTCATTTGCACTTTCAGGAGCTAAAGAGAATTCAAAAGAAACTGAACAACTTGTAGAAAGACCCCATACTTCTTGCAAAACAGGTATATTTGACTCGACCCATTTTTTTATGGATATAATTAGCTTGTTTAATATTTTTTGAACCCCCTTCATAAAATTCCTGGATCCGCCACTGCCTACCAGTACGTGTTGTTTGTACTAATACTACTCCTGCTATTCACTTGGCATAGTATGGTTGCAGGGTCAGTGATGTTTCTTAGATGAAGACGAAGATAATTTTCCAACAACTTCTGCTCTACCTTCTTTATGGTAGGAGTTGTGTCATTATTATATTTATATATCGTATCTTTAGTAGTTTTTGTACCTGTTTAGACTAATATCATTGGGAGTGTTAGAATGTTTCAAGTAATCAACCTTGGAATTTTAAATTAATAAATAACGACATCATAACTTTCTTGAGTTGTCATTTTGGTATTTTAAATTTTTGTTTTTTAATGTTTTTCCATTTAGGGGATTGAAGGTTCTCTTACTTAAGTGTTAGATTAGGTGCCCGCACAACGCGATGAATTGGATCGTGATAAAAATCAAATATCGAACTAATTTTATGTATAAATAACTTACATACTTTACTAGCTCTTAAATAATGTATAACTTATATACAAAAATAATACATGAATAACTTATTTTTCTATAGACATCAAACGAACTCAAATTGTTATATAATCATTAATATAATAAGGGATTGATTAGTTGTGATAACTTATACCATCTTTTTGCACTAAATTCTATTTTAACATAAAATTTGGTGTTTTAGTGCTATAATCCAATATCAATTTTTATACTATTCATCAATACTAAATTTCTTTTTGATTATTTTATTATTATTTGTACTATATAAAATTATTGAAATATAAAGAAAATAAAAAGATAACAATATAATATTAAAGAGAAAAATATAAAAAAAATATTTATTTTTTGTATAAAATTTAGTGCAGTGAATTGGAATTGACTTAAATTAAAATAATAATGTGAACTCTATTTAATACTTCATCCATTTCAGAAAGAATGACTTTCTTTCATTTTTAATCTGTTTAAAAAATAATAACACATTTTATTTTTGAGTAAAATTTTAATTTCAACTTTTTACATGACATGTTGAAAACGACAAGATTAAAGGATATTTTAATACATTTAACATAACTTTAGTTTAAGACTATAAGATGATTTTTTTTCGTAAACTCCATAGCAAGTCGAATTAGGTTATTCTTTTTAAAATGGAGGGAATATAAAATTTAGTGTCATGGATTAGAGATTGTCTTATACCACCAATTATACACTCTTGAAAAACATTGGATTAAGCTACGAACTTCATTGCTAGCTCATTGTTATTCTACTCATAGCTCACGAAAATATGTCGCTAAATTGTTGCTAAATGGAATTAATGATAAATTTGTTTACCTGTAAAATTTATCTGTGACTAATAGCCTGTTTGGATGGACTTATTTTAAACAGTTTATAGTTGAAAATTGCTTATAAGTTAAAAAAAATAAATAAGTAGGTGCAACCCAACATATTTTTTTTGACTTTTAAGCTATTTTTAATTTATAAGCTGCTTAAATTAAATCTATCCAAACAAACTTTATTATTTATTGAGGCTTATTTTAAATAAAAAATAATTTTAAATTGATCAATTAAATACTAAAAAAAACTAAAAATGACTTAGAAGTCAATTCAAACGTCTCAAAATCCAATTTTTTAAATAGTGATAGCTGAGAGAATTAACAAGAAGTCCCCTCTCTCTCTCCATCTCTGCCAATATATTGCAGCTAAGAAGTGAAAGATATGATGAGCTACCTAGAGAGTCATAATAATAATAATACCCTTCCATTTCATCAAATATCCCATCACCCCCACCCACATCTCTCTTCCTCTCTCTCTCTCTATTTATCAAAAATACAGTACTACTGTGTTAACCTTCTTCTCTCTTTCCCCTAATGTCTGCAGAGGGATTTGAAGCAGCATATCATGTCCCACAACAAAGCCGAAGAGATAAACTTCGAGGCGATACTAATTTCCTCCCTAATTTTTACAATAACAATCCATTTCTCCTTAACCCTTCTGATTTCCTTTTAATTTCTCATAACAATAATAAAGATAAATCTATGGATCCACAAATATCCTCCTCTTTTCAAGAAATTAACAATTATCCTCTCCTCTACAATACAAATCAAAGTAATCAACTCCGATTTCTTCACGGTATTGGCGTTGTATATAAACAAGAACAAGTATCATCGACACATGAGCCACCAAATAATAATAGTACTAGTAATTATGTTGGTAATACGGGTCAAGGATTGTCTTTATCATTATCATCTCATAATCAACCTCATAATCATAATTACCAAAGGAGCAGTAATAATAATAGTTCTATTCCGCTAGAGCTGAACTCGTCATTATTTACAACTGTGGCCGCGGCTGATTGTTGTAATAATGAGTTGTTGTTGTCATCGAAGAGTTGTAGTAGTAGTACTATTCTTGGTCCTTTTGGTGGGTATGCTTCAATTCTCAACAGATCAAGATTCTTAAAGCCTGCACAACAATTAATGGAAGAAATTTGTGGGATTTATGCTCAGAAATTGTTAGAAGCTGATGATGATTCTGTAGGAGTGATGGATCCTTCAACAGATGCACCTCATGATGATAATGGAAGTGAGCATAGAAGGAACAAGTCCAAGTTAATTTCAATGCTAGATGAGGTACTTTTGTTTTTCTTCTTTTTGGAAAGTCCGACGAGATTTCATATTTGAATTCGAAACAGACAACTCTAGTTAAGAACTTAACAACAATCATTATTAATACATTTTCAATTTCAGCCCCAACTACTTTTTTTTTTAACAACTTCGACCTAGTCATGTCTAATTTTGTGTGCTTTATTTTTCTAAAGTAAACATTATTTTTATTTACTCTCACAATTAGAGATTAAACTCTTACCATTATTACTTATATGTACGTCTTGGATTTTTGTTTGTGCCAACATGCAGTATCCAATTTATATATGCTCTTAATTGGCACATAATATAAATTAAATTATTTTGAGTCTAATTGGTTGTATTATTAGGTAACTAGATGCCCGTGCTTTTTAGTCATAGAAGCTCGATCACTAAATCATCTTTTTGAAAAGAAAAAAAAGGTGATTGATTGAGAATATATGCACGAAGATTGGTGCCTTTCAGAGTCGTTTGACAGGATAAATAATAAAAACTTTGAATAAGATGTATTAGTAATGGTGAATTTTTTTTTTATACTGTGTTTAACTTTTTTAGTGTTTTAAAAATAACGTGCTTGCATTGTTTGATAGGATGCATTAGAAAAAACTGTGCCAAAGCAATTATCAATAATAATACATAGAGCTAATAACATTATTTTTTCTAATGCATTCTATCAAACAAACCTGTGTGAATGGCGTTATTTAGAAGGATTTCTAATAGGTATAACCAAATTTAGTTTCGCCGTATTGTAGGATGAAGAGATTAGGGGAATTTATAAGAAAAAATATTTATCACAAGGGACAAATTATTCAAGACCCTAGATCTTTCCTTTTGATTATATTTCCCTTTTAAATACATTTGAAAAACTAAATAATATTCTATTTCCTTGAGCATATCTTTCTAACTTAAACAAATTCCTTTAGTCTTTTGTTCGTGTTGACAACAATTGATTTTCCTCACATATTTTCGAATTTTATTTTTCTTATGAAATTTATGTCTAAGCACCACTTTAGCTCCCAAATACTCATTCATTTTAATCTCAATTCAAAATACCTTTTTTTTTAAAAAATTATTTTGACTTCACTCAACCATTACCAAACTACTTGTAGAATAACTTTGGATATATTGTTGCTGTACTCCATTGCACAACTTGTAGAGTTAAATTTCTGTTTTTCGATTTATCTCAAGAGTTTCAGATAGCCATTGAAGCCCAATGTAGGGTATGCTTGGTACAAAGGAAAATGATTTCTTGGAAATTAAAATAAGTTAGTTTTTTTACTTATTTTCTAAAATTTGATAAGTAAGAAAAAAATATTTTTCTTAGAGTATTTGCATGCAATTTAGCAAAATATAATGAGACTGAAATTAGGTGAGGATTCGGGGATGACAAGGTATGGGGTGATCAAGTAGGTGGAGATTTTTGGGTGGTGGGGAGTAGATGATGAACTTAGGATGTTACTTACGATTTTTTTTAACTACTTCCACTTAAAAGGTCATTTTCTTTATTTTTATAAACGAGATACGTTTTTTTCTAGGAAAAATATTTTTCAGATGTGTTTGGTATGAAAATATATTTGGAAAGCCTCCATACATAACACACGCTATATCACAAAATCTTTGATTGATTTTCATACTTAGCTTAGTGAAACAATTTAACTTTAAACTTTTCATTTTATTAATGATGGAATAATTTCTTGTTACACAATATCTTTGCGTTGATTTAGATGACAAGTTTCAAAAATTATTTAAAAAAAAAATTAAACTCTGTATCCCAGGCAAACATTGTCACATAAATTGGGACAAATAAAGTAACTAACTCATTAATTCTTGTATCACACATGTCTATATGTGTATGATCACAATATTCAAATGACATTTTAGTACACTAAACATATTTTTAGTTCAAGTGTGGATGATAAAAAAGATAGTCTCTTTCACTTTTTGAAACTTTGTGTTAGTCTCTTTCACTTTTTGAAACGGAGAGTCTATATCTATGATATTCATCTAGGGATGATGTGTTTCAGGTATATAGAAGGTACAAGGAATACTATCAGCAACTACAAGGAGTAGTGTCATCATTTGAATCAGTTCCTGGACTTGGAAATGCAGCCCCATTTGCAAACCTATCTTTAAAAGCATTGTCCAAACACTTTAGGTGCCTAAAAAATGTCATCGCTGACCAAACGCACTACACAATTAAAATTCATAGCCATAGTAGTCAAATAAACTGTGATGATTCTACAAGTACAAGATCAGTTGGGAAAGGCAACTTTAATCATAATAATTTCCAAAGAGTTGCTATACACAACGCTGAATTTGTTGAGCATCATCAGCCTGTTTGGCGACCACAAAGAGGCCTACCGGAGCGTGCTGTAACTGTTCTTAGGGCTTGGTTGTTTGACCATTTCTTGCACCCGTAAGTACTACTACTACTACTATTTCATCATGTGTTTCATTTTAATACGGAGCTTTAAAATTTATGGAATTTGAATTTGAAGTTTATTATATGTTCATTTCAGTGAATTTCTCGTATCCCATCGATGTTGATAGGTTCGTTCTAGAGGACATTCTTTTCTCTTTTATTTTTGATACTTCCAAAAAGTATACGTCCTCTCCATTTTCGGGAACTCTTTTAACTTAACCTTTTCATTTTATATACCATTATCATAATATGTTCTTTTATAGCTATAGAATTATCATGGAATATTTAAGGCAACAAATTCTTGGGACAGTTTGAGTATGTGGCATAAGTTTTTGATTTTATTCCTAAGTTTAGTGTCTAGTCAAATATTGTAATATAAAATGAACCCGTGTAACAATTAAATTCTTTTTAATCTTCAATTACTTAACTATTTTCATCCCTTTCTTTTCTCTTTTGCTTCTAGCACATAGTGCCCTTGATTAACCCACTAGCTTAACTAATCTGGATTCCAACGCTCCCTTTCGAAATGTCATTGGAAGTTAAGGCTGGCGACAAGTTCTTGGGATAGTTTTCATATGTGATAGAAGTTTTTCCTTTTTTTGAGTTTCATGTGTAATCAAATATTATCACATGAATAAAGTCAAAAAAATAGCGATACATATTGTTATCTATGTTGAATTAATAAACTATGTGCCTTCTTTTTTTTTCTTTTGCTTCAAGCATCCTGTGCCCTATTAACTCACTAGCCAACTAATATGTATTTTAATGATTCCTATTGAAAAAGATTATTATCTTTCAGGGTTTAAATTTGAAATCTCTTGTTAGTAATGAAGGACCTTACCATTTCACTTGTATATCATTTATTAAGAGACCAATTATGTATTTGGTTAGAGGTACTCAGGTGCTTGGTATTGGACTGTTTAACATGATATATAATACGAATCCGCTCTTTGACAATTGGCATTCATGTTGCGGGTTTATCAGAGCTTGAGAATCTGGCTATGGCTATTTGAACTAGTAAGGAAAAGTAGGACACCCGTACGAGTCACTTTATCCGCATGTAACAATGTTGTAGCAACTGCGCGCAGAGGGGGTCGGTCATGTTTTTGTTTATGGCTTCATTCACGTATCGGGAAAAGGTGACAGTATGGAGTTAAAACTACAAAACAAATACAATTTGTGATAAGTTTGAATCAGCACAATGTTTAAGAATGAAGTGAATTTTTTTGAAATTTGTGAGAAAACCTATCATACCATCTATGTGGCTACAATTATTTTGAATATTATTGCTTTTTAAACGTATTATAACATTTGTGCCGCTATGATATAGCTTCTCATTAAAGTTTAAAATGAAGTCTCTGTTAATTTATCTCATTAGTGTTGATGCTGTTGCAGTTATCCCACAGATTCTGACAAAGTAATGTTGGCCAAACAAACTGGTCTTTCAAGGAATCAGGTCTTCACATTTTTCGAATCGATTCTCCAGTGCTTTCCTTATTAGTATCATATTTTTTCATTATCCTTTCCCCCTTATTTTTTTTAATAACTATGTTGATTTGTTGTATTTGAGCCGAGGTTTCTTCGGAATCAGTCTTTCTATCTCTATGAGGTACGAGTAAGATTTACGTACACTCTATCCTCCCAGACCTTACTTGTGAATTTCACTGTGTACGCTTAAAATGACCTCTTTTTTAATATGAAAACAACTTTAAACTTTTTATTTTACCCTTAATGAGATAGCCATACATCCTTCGCACACAAATATTTATTGCTTGTCTTAGATCATTTTTTTTAATAAGTCTTTCTTTGTTATATTATGTGTCCAGTTAAATAGGTCTTTTTGCATGTATATTATCTAATATAATATTGTATTTCACTAATGGTCTCAGGTTTCTAACTGGTTTATCAATGCAAGAGTTAGACTATGGAAGCCAATGGTTGAAGAGATACACATGCTTGAAACTAGGCAAGCTAACAAACAAAATATCCAGGGCCAAAACAACAACAACAACAATTCCATTGAACATTTTCCCACAAGTAATAATTCACTTCCATCTACATCAGCAACACAGCAATTTAAACAAGTTTCATCGAAGAGAACGCGAAATAATGATCCAGCAGATCAAATGAATTTATCATTTTCGCCTCCTTCTCGTGTTGGAATCGATCGAGTGAGTGCTACATCAGGTGGAAATGGTGGGGTGTCATTAACATTGGGACTTCATCATCAGAACAATATTGGACTTGGGGGCTTATCATCAGACCCTTTCCCAAGAAATGCAGCGCGACGTTTTGGTATCGATGCAAATAACGAGGAATTCATGTTTGATGATGGATTTGAAGCACAAAATCGTCAGTTAGGAAGTGATCATAATAATAATAATATTGGAGGTCAATTGTTGCATGATTTTGTTGGTTGAAATATTAATTTTCTGCATTTTGTCGCCTTGTATTGGCAGATACCAATCAAGGATTTAAATGTATTGATCGTGAATTCAATTTGTATATTACATGAAGTTTTCTTGCATATGTATTTCGAATCGTGCAGAAAGTAGAAAGTAATGCGTTGAGTTGAGTCTAAAATTCGCTCTAAAGTCGTGAGCAGTTTTGCTTTTTGTCAAATATTTAACAAATTCCGTCGATTTGACGAGAATTATGAAAAAACATGAATGAATGAAAGGAAACTCACAAATGGAGGTGCATTTGTTGAGGTGTTTTGTGTCTAATTATGACACATTCAAGAAGTAGTTTTTAGGATTTGATGTGACTTTCTTGATATTTCTAGTTAAACCGTTTTTTTTTTTTACAATCCTTCTAAATATAACTTGTTTAAATATTTGATAAAAATTTATTTTTGACAAACTTAGAAAGTCAAAACTGATTCATAACTTATTTATCATACATTTTCTTTCTCTGTTTTTACACTATCATTTTAGATGCTTTTACTTGGATGCTCTTTTTTTTTTTTACCTCTCTCCTTCCGTTATTTTGGTCTCTTGATGATTTAGATCGACAAGTTTAGAGTTGTCGATGGAGGGTGTTTATCCCATGAGCTACCTTCTCTTGTCTTTTGTTACGGGGATGCGGAGAGTTATTGCGATTTTTCCTTTCTTTCAAGTATGTCCTTTCCCTATTAGTGGCGAATAATAATTGCAACACACTCCATCATAATATCTGATACACACACACGCACAAGCACACGCACACGCGCGCGCGCACATATATATATATATATAGGGCTGTAACTCCTCAACTAACTTGTGCTGCATGTTCACATCCTAACTAACTAACTTGTGCTAGCTCATATTCTATTAACTAATTAAATACCCAATCACACCATATAGCTTGCTTAACTACCTTCACTGGCTAACATCCCCCCTCAAGCTTATGATTGAAAGACATTCTTTATTCCAAACTTGCTTAGTAGTTGATTATGTTGTGCTTTGCTCAGAGCTTTAGTGAGTAAATTAGCTGACTGATCCTTGGTATTGATATGCTAAGTCTTCAACATCCTTTGACAATTTTTTTCTCTAACAAAGTGACAATCAATGTCTATATGCTTTGTTCTTCATGAAAGATTGGATTGACTGCAATTTGGATAACTGCCTTGCTATCACATATCATCGTTACTAGGAGATTCACACTGATTTCCTGTTCTTTGTACAATTCTATGAACCAAGTTATGTAGCTGCACATGTTGCCATGCTTCTAAATTCTGTTTCTGTTGAACTTCTTAACACAATCTCTTGCTTCTTTGACTTCCAAGAGATGAGTCCTTCTCCAAGCTTCACCAAGTATCATTTAACTGACCTCCTAGTTTCCAAGCATGCTCCCCAATCAGAGTTGCAATAAGTTGTTAGTTGTGTAGTGTGTTCTGCTAGCATTAGTAAACTAAGAATATGGGCTTCTTTGATGTATCAAACTACTCTTCGTGCTGCTTTCATGTGGGACTGCTAAGGACAATGCATGAACTGACTTAGTACTTGTATAAAGAAGGAAAGATCAGGTCTTGCCATGGTGAGATAGAGTAGTCTTCTTACCAGTCTTTGGTTCTTTATAGGATCTGTTAGAATGTTGTCATCTTCAGTGCCTTTGTTGTTTACCTGTTCATCATGTTGGACAGATGTGAGCTTTTGATTCATCTCTAGTAGTGTGCAGGCAGGTTTAGCTTCCCCCAGTCTAGTTTCAGAGATTAGCTCTAATGCATACTTTCTTTGTGACATTAATATCCCCTTGCTAGACCTTGAGAACTCAATTCTTAGGAAGAATTTTAGTTCACCTAGATCCTTCATTATGAACTTCTTTTGAATCTCCTATCTAGTGTTACACAAGAGTTGGTGATTGCAAGAGAGACGAAAAGAGCGGATCGATCTCCTGCTTCTCAAATGCCTTGACGTACTAAAGACTCGAATGAACCATGAAATTGATAAGGAATGAGAATCGATATCTACTCTAGAAATGATCTTTCCTATAAAGAGTAAGCTCCCCACCTCTACCCCACCCCCTAAAGTAGTAAAGTAAAGAAGGGCTGTTTGGGGGTCTAATTTTCTTTCTATCTCATAGGACAATATCAACAAGATATCGTGACACTTAGACTTGATTTTTTTGGTTTGAATGTAAACTAAAATAAGTAGCTTTTATTTGTATTAGCATGAACCTAAACTAAAATAAGCAACTTTTATTTGTATTAACATGAACCTAAGATGAATTAGATAAATTTTACACTTTCTTAAAAAAAGAGGAAATGTTAGCAGTTCAGGCTTCAGATGGAATTAAAGGATAAATTCAATAAGATAGTACTAGTGATCAGTAGGTCATCTACATAAACTAACGCTACCACAATGTCATTGCCAACTATTTTTGTGAATAATGAGTAATCATAGTGGTTTTGCTTGAACGCCATCTGTACCTCAGCCTCAGTCAATTTCATATTCCATTGCCTTGGTGCTTGGTTAAGGCCATATAGAGACTTGTGAATTTTGTAGACTTTCTGAATCTCCCCATGTATGGAAAAACCACAAGAAATCTCCATATAAACTTCCTTCAATAAGTCACTATTGAGAAAGGCTTTATGGATATCTATCTGATAGATGAACCATCCTTAAGAAGCTGCAATGGCCACCACTGACCTGACTAAAACCATTTTTGCCACAGAACTGAATGTTTCTCCATAGTCAATGCCTTCCTTCTAACTAAATCCCCTGGCTACTAGTCTGTCCTTGTATCTTTCAACTTTACCTGATGCTAAATATTTGATCTTATTGATCCACCTACACTCAATAGGTTTCTTGCCAAGTGGTAAATCAGCCATGCTCCATGTTTTGTTGCTTTCTAGTGCTGCAATTTCAAATTCCATAGCTTTCACCCAAACAAGATCAGTATTTTCCACTTTGAAGGAACTAGGTTCACTCAAAATGGAATAAGCCTTTAAGACTTATCTATATAAATGAGAAAGATGTGAGTAAGAGAGTTGAGTTGTGAAGGGATAAACACATGCATTACTCTTCCCTTTTGTCACAAAGTCCTGTAACCATAGTGGTAGTTTAAGTGTACGTTCTGCTGGATCTCATAGAGAGTGAAACTACTGATGATGTTGCAAGTGGATAAGGATGTTCAGGTGAGGATGGAGGAAGAATGGTAAAGGGTAGTGCAGTAGTCTCAGTAGTAGTAGTTTTAGTAGGGACAACACCAGGAGCAGTGTGTGCAGTATCACTACTTGGCAGCACTAGTTCAAGAACTGGAAGCATAGGATCAGAAGAGGCTTTCATAGTATTGAAGGTAAATATATTTTCCTGAAACACCACATTCCTGTTCACAAAGAAGGAATGAGTATGAATATCATACAACACATAACCCTTTTGAGTGGAAGAGTGTACTGTAAAGACAGCAAGAACAACTCTACATGAGAACTTATCAGGTGCTCTAGGAGAGGCATCATAAAACAAACATCCAAATACCTTGAGATGAGCCAAATAAGGTGGATGGGATTACAGTTTTTCAAATGTACATTTGAACCTAAGTACTCTGAATGATATTCTATTGATGAGATACACAACAGTAGATACACACTCTCCCAGTACCTGAGAGGTATAGAAACTTGAAATCTTAAGGACTTGGTCATCTCCAATATAATTTTGTGCTTTCTCTTAGCCACCCTATTCTGCTGTGGTGTATATATACAACTGGTTTGATAAATAATATCAAGCTCACATAATAGGTCTTGAAGTGCAAGACTAAGGAACTCACATTTATTATCAGTCTCTCATATTGACAGTCCATGTGTGTACTGATACTGCTTTTCCATTTGGTAAATGTACCCTACTTCTTGATTATAAGATACTTCCTTGGCCTTATTTAGGATTTCAAAGTTAGATGTGACATGATAAATAGCTGCAGTATCTACTACCCACTCACCACCTTCATATTTAGATAGAAAAGCTCTAACAGAACTACCTCTATTAGCAACAACAATTTTGGCTGGTGATTCTGCATCACTCATACAACTGATTTTGGACAGCAGTTGCAGGATTTATTGGTATTGATCCTGGGTAAAAAAGGTTCTGAGGTGTGGGTTTAAAACTGATTGTACTTGACAATTGTGTACCTTTAGCTCTTGTGCCATGCTTTCTGGTAACTCAACAAGATTTGCATATGCTCCTAAGTTTAGAAGTTTCTTCTAAGACTTAAAAGTTTACAGGATAACCTACAATCTTGTAGCACTGATCCTTAGAGTGTCCCTTGCATCCACAATGTTTATATCGCAGAAATGACTTCCTAGCTTTGTAGTTTCCTCCAGAGGTACCTACATTACCACTATAACTTCCACTAGAATTGCAGTATCCACTAGAACCATCACTGGAGTAGGAGCCACCAGAGTAGGAACCTGGAAAGGGACCTTTAGATGTACCTGCTCCATTGTTATAATGAGAGTTCCTGTGACTATACATAACTGTACCTTTTATTGCCTCTGAGCTAGATGAACTTGTCAGATTTCTCTGTATCTCTTGGTAAATGAGAAGAGCATAGGCTTTGTTCAATGTAGGAATGAGACTCATTATGAGAATTTGACTTCTAGAAGGGAGTATGATTCATTTAAACCTATAAAAACTGCAGTAAACTCTGATACTCACAGTATTCACTAAATTTTTTTGATTCAGAACATGAACATCCAGAACAAGACATAAGAGTATCATACTCATCCCTGAGACCTCTCAGCCTAGAGTAGTAATCAACAATTGACATTTTGCCCTGAGTGAGAGTGTGAATTTCTCTGTGTCGATGGAATATTCTGGATCCATTTACAGTGTCAAACCTCTCTCTCAAGTCAAGCCATACCTTGCGTGCATCATATGCATATACAATAAAATTAAGTAGGCCATGTCTAACAACACTCATAATCTCAGACAATACTATTGCATTACATTTCTTTCATTGATCATGTAACTCTGGTTTGAATTTAGACTAAGGAAACCTGCCATCTACAAATCCTAGCTTTCTTCGATCTACAAGTCCAATCCTAAAAAATTTACTCCATAGAGCATAGTTCTCTGAGCATGTTAATTACAGAGAAATTAGTGTGCTACCAGGAGTATCTATGGGCTAGAGAAAGAGTGGATGATTGTGATTAGAGCCGTCAAAATGGGCTTGTCTTGCGAGGCCGACCCAACCCAACCCTTGAATTAACTGGGGTTGGGCTAATTTTTTTCAGCCCATTCAGGAACGAGGCCTTTTAACTCAGCCTCATGAGACCCGCCAGCCTCAGAGGCTCAATCCGCGAGCCTCAAAGATCAGCGTGCGACTTGTGGATCATGAATTTTAAAAATATTTATTATATATATTTTAAATAAAATTTTATTTGTTAAAAAATTGTCAAGAAATATTTTTAAAAATTAAAATCAACTCCAACTCCTGCACAACTTTTACATTTTAGTGCCTTAGCCCATTAGATTTTCTTAATCAGCAACGGCCCACTAGTGACTAACCCATTAATCTATTAGGTTTTCTATCTAATTTTATTTTATATATAAGCATATAACTGAATAAGAAAAGATTTTTCCTTTAGTCTATATTATCATTTTTCTACTTCTCAACTTCTCTGTATAACTGTATTCCTTATATGTTTTTCTTGACTTGGGTATTTCAAGAACTTAGCAAAGCTAATAATTTTATCTGATTTCTATTATGCTATAATCGTTGTTGTGCCATTTCATCTAGTTATGATAACTATTTCTGTTAAGTGGTGGAAGATTTTCTCATCAGACCATTGTTCTAGAGTCAACAATTCAGACCATTGTTTTAGAGTCAACAATTTGTGTCATTTTTTGCATTTTAACGTTTGTCTTTTTCACTTTATAGCTGCTAATGATTCTTACACTATGAACTTAATTAGTTCTAATGAAATGCTTCTAACTAGTTTTTCTTGGTTCAACAAAGATTTGTTAAGTTTTTGGATTGCGTTGCTTTGTTGGAAATCTTTTAAACTAGCTTGTTATTTTTGGGAGGAGTGGTGGAAAGAAACTAGTCAATTGAAATTCATATGATTAAGACTCTAATATTGTCGATCTTTTGATTGAAGGACTAGCCTGTCCCAACCTGTAACCCGCTTAGGGCTGGGTTGGGCTAATATTTTCTAGGTCCTTTAGTTAAAAGAGTCAGCCCATCGTAGCCCATTTAAGTTGCTGACCCTTTAGGGTTGGATTGGGCTAGCCCATTTTGACAGCTCTAATTATGATCAATGACTAGGAATGCAGCTGTGCGTGTAGCGCCATTGTCTCAATCCGATCCTTCAGTTGCAACACCATTCAACATTGTAGTGAGCTTTCTCTTGCAGCTTTAACTTGTGATGCTTCCTTTTGATACACCTTTATCACTGAGTGAACCTGAGCATCTAGCAGTCTCTTGCTTTGTGAGTGATCACTTACAATCTTAGCTCTGATACCATGATCAATCTATTAATGGAGTTCTAACATTGATCAATTTTCAGAGAAAGAAAAGGTTTTCAGTAGGTTAGGGTGTTATATTAAAAGCGTCACAAAACTCAATGATTGTGGATGAATAAGTTGTCATTAAATATGTGCATCAAGACTAATTAGTTTAGTGATCCAAGACTTTGGATGAAGTCCTTGCACAGTACGAGAAGAGATTTATTCTTTGACAAAAAAATATAGTTAAAATAAATCCTTCCAAAAAATAATTATTATGGTATATATCCAATGCATAATTAACCTAGTTATATACTAAAGATGTATTTTTTGTGGGTCATAGTATATGTACCGATACTGAGGAGACATTGAAATGATTGAAAGATATCACAAGTCTAATTTTAATTATATTAAATAAAGTGGCCAAAAATTAGGTATATTCTATATTATTAAGATACCCAACTTAAACGAAGTACTCACACTCTAATATGTACTGTTCTTTATTTGTTGTATACTTATGAAGATGACCACACAGGCCCATGAGTTTTTAAATTACCGTAAAAATTGGTCATAATTATTTATCTTAAAGTGAAAGAGCTAGTTTTAGAAGATGGGTAGAAAGAAGAGATGTATTCTAGGCCTTTAAAATTTTATGGAACATGTAGATTCAATCTGTGACTTCAATTATATATACATAATCATATCACGCAGGTGTGTCAAATAAAATTTATGAATACTCTCTCATCATTATCGTTTATCCACTCAAATAGAAACTCTATGTATCTCTTAATTTCCTTAAACATGAGATCTACCTATTTAAGCACTAGTTCTTATTTTATCTTATGACACTGTTGCCTATGTGCTCACATATATAAGTATGACAATACTTTGATCATTTGTTTTCATGTATTTATGTATACAAATAATACAAGAGAGAATAAATACAAGTGTTACAAGAACGAATGAATACAAGTGGCACAAGTGTAAAAAGACAATTGATACAAGAACTAGTTCTTACTAACACTTCTTTATCTAACTTTCATTTTTTAGTGCTTTCTTTGTTCTCTTATTTGGATTGAAAGAAAGAAAAAACGAACAAATGCAAGTGATACAAGAACTTTGAATACAAGTGATACGAAAGTAAATGAATAAATTTTCAAGCCCCGAGAGGGTACCCTAGGAATGACCGGCACTCGGACACCATTGTTGATCCCCAAGTGAATCACTTGGTCTGATCACTTATTTAATTACTCAGCGGAAGACTCGATTCAATAGATAATTAACTCAACTGAGCATTTAGAAAATGTCATCATCAATAAATAAATAATCAATTAAAAATACTCAAAGTATAATGTAACTCAATGTCATAAACTCAATAATGAAATTATGGTTTTAAAAATGACTCTGAAAGAATCCCTCTACTCAACTCTACTCTGTCTATGAAGCCTTTAACTGACTCATAAGAAAGTGCCGACACAAGTCCACAGCTACCTCAAAGAATTACTAAATAATAAAGGAATAATTGAAAAGAAAGGAGTTTCTCCTAATGTAGAGAGGTCTCACTAAAACTGGAGAAGTAGATCCTCAATGATACGCTTGTTGATGATCTCTAATACCTATGCAATGAATGAGTATGTAAAATAGCTGAAAGAAAACTTACTCAAAGATACTCAACTTGACTCAAATCTACTCAAAGGACTCACTCTAGAATAAGCCAACTCAATAAAACATGAAGTAAAATAGTACAATGCTTTAAATGATATTCAATAAGAGATGCAACTAAATATATAAAAATATAATATTTTTCTCTTGGGGAGTTTTTCTAACCGACAACCATCACTTATGAGCTAGTGATGACACAACGAAGCGATGTCATTGCCACATCCATCCAATACCTTACCAGAGTAATGAACATCAACATCTACGGATCCACAATCAATCAAAGTCCATTTTTGGACTTAAGAGGCATGATCTCTATCCTACACGGGCTACGTAGTTTATGGGCTCACCCCAAATCAGTGCTCAATACTACTCCCAAAATATCATTATGCTCATATATATATATATATATATGTATATATATATAAGTATACGTCAAGTGAGTGGAATACTCAAGATACATCTCATCTAGTCTTATTGGACGTTTTCATCAATTTACATTGTCTTTTCCCATCATTACCTCTTCTCTTAATTATAAGTGACATTCATCTCAATCATGCTTTTGAAACATGCATCAACTTCTTAAAATATGACATTCAAAATGGACTATAATTCATGTTCGAAAATAGACATCAAAAGACTCCTTCATCTCAATAAAATACTCACATCATTTATACTCAACAATTCTCATCCTCAAAATAGTGATTAGAGACTTCTTAATTCATACTCAAAATAATGCTCAAAATAATAGTTAAGAGACTCCTCAAACTCATTTAAACTCAATGCTCATGCTTTTTCAAAACTCAATAAATTATGCATAGACTCAATTTAAATTCATATTTTGTTTAATGCATGAAAACCATTCTCATCAACTCAAAATATATTCATGTTAGTATAATGATCATCAGCTCAACTAGGGTTCATGTGAATAAAATCAATCTCAAGAATTCAAGGCGTAGAAACAAGAACAATTTCAATGCATAATTATATAGAATTCAATGAACGAAGAAATTACTCATTTTAAATTCAAAGAAACTAAGGCTAAAACTCAACTCAACTATTTAACGATAGAATTTAGATGTAGGGCGCATGGACAGATTTAATCCAACGCTATGAATTGCCTTATATACCTGGAAGATTGACATTACTATCGGAACTCAAAAAACAGTAGCTTTCTTGGAGGAAATCTTTGATCTTGGAACCTCAATGCTTGATCTCGGGTAAAGAAACTCTTTTATAAAGTTCTTAGAGTGGAAGAGTTTGGAAAAACTTTGTATGAAAAGTTTCTCTTCTTATCTTGAATTTTTGACTCGAAAGCCTTAGGGTTTTTGATGAAGAAGAGAAACCGTAGGTTAGTTTTGAGGAGTTTCTTGAGACTAGATTATTTAGATTGATGATTATGAGAGTAAAACAAGTTAGTGGAATGATATATTCCTTCAGAACACCCAAAAATGACTTAGAATAGGGTTAAAAAGCTTTGAAAAGGACCAAATTGACCTTAGAACTTGTCCAGGAAGTTGTTGAAAAAAAGGTGTAAGAAACCTTCACGGAAGACTCTACAGTCGTGAAAGTGTTTAAGATCCGTAAAGGGGTATCGTACAACCACTCTACTCGACAAGGCTTCACTAAAACGGGCATAACTGTTTGCTCCTAATTCAGAATGTGACAAACTTGGTGGAGTTGAAAACATGACTCAAAGACCTTTAATTTGATAGGTCATAGGCATCTAATTCTTTATATTCTAGGAGATATGATTGTTTGAAGTTGACCTAAATAAAATCTTTTACCGAAACTCAATCGGTAAGCAAGATTTCAACTCGATTTTGTGCTAGAGGATCCTTATGACCTTAATTCATCGCCAAATCTCATACAAAAGAATTAACCTCCACACATGCACACAATTATGAATCATTCGGTACAACCCTATACACATATGAAGGATGACTCGGTCTTAACTAAAAAAAATCGGGGTGTTATACAAATGATACAATAAAGAATGAATACAAGTGATACAGAAGCGATAGAGGCAAAAATACATAATACAACCTAAATGCACATATGAATACAACAAATATAATTTTCTGACATCTAAAAAAATATAAAAATACACACAAAGAGGGGTGTGTTGGGGGGGGGGAATATAACCTAAATGCACGTATAAATGCGACAAATACAATCGCCTGACATTTCAAAAAATATAGAAATATAGAAGAGAGAGGGGTGAGAGAGAGAGAGAAAAAAAATACAACCTAAAAGTACATACTGATACAACAAATACAGTCGTATGACACCTCAAAACATATAAGAATACAGAGAAGTGAAAATACAAATAAAGAGTGAAAGAGAGAGTAAAAAGAGAGAAATGAGAGAGGTGAGGGAGAGGGAGAGAGGAAGAGAAAGAGAGATAGGGCGGAGAAAAAGAGATATAGGGCGCAGAGAAAGAGAGAGAGGCCAAAGTTTTTTTTTTAAGCTTAGCATCTCAAGTAGCAACTATGAATTGTAAATAATCAAACTATATATAGTTATAGACCTCTAATTATGTCCAAATGATAATCATTTCAAAAATAAATAAATTCTCTAATATATTTAATAATATGTCGAGTTGGTTGTTTTTTTCTTATTTATTACTCTGAAAAGTTCTTTGATTCTCTTTTTTTCTATATACTATCTATAGGAGTTTGTGCCCAATTCATCATTCTCAAATATATTTAATAATATGTCGAGTCGGTTCTTTCTTTCTTATTTATTATGAAAAGTTTTTTGATTTTCTTTCTTTCTATGAGCCCGTTTGGATGGGCTTAAAAAAAAACTTTTATGTATGAAGTGTTTTTAGAATTTTGAAGTGCTGAAAGTTATTTTTATAAATAAGCAGTTGAGTGTTTGGATAAAAGTGCTTAAATGAGGAAAATGATGTGAATTTTAGGGTTAAAAGAATAAAAAGGGTAGTTTGGAAATTTAGTTAAAATATAAGGGATATAAAAGTAATTTCCATGGTCAAAGAAAATGACTTTAAGCACTTAGAAAAAAAAGTTAGAAAAAAGTCATTTTTGACTGGCTTTAAGAACTTTATGACTTAAAGTTAGCATTATGCAAACACGTCCAAAAGCTAAAAAGCGGCTTTAAGTTAGTGTTGACCAACTTAAAGCCCATCCAAACGGCTCTATATACTACCTATAGGAGTTTGTGCCCAATTTATTTGACACCGATAAAATATGAAAAATCAACCAAATTTCTTTTAATGAATATTTACATCAAATCAATACAATTTATCATAGTTGAGTAATTTAGTAAAGTAAAATATATATTAATTAGTCATGATTTAATAGAAGAACTTTATATTCAAATACAACATGCAAATATTAGCTTGAGGTAAACTACATATAGTGGAATTGTAATCTACTTAATTTACATATTTAATTCAAGCTCTTATTTTCCTTTTTGGTGTGAAAATATCATTTTCTTTTCTTAGTTCTAGTGTTTATGACAAATATAATCTTTTGACAATTTCGAATTGACAATAGTGATATTTTTTGTTTTGCTTTCTTTTGGATTTTACTTGATGTTGATAATGTGATAATGTTTTAGCAATTCAGTCTGGGTGGTGTAGTTGGTTATCACGCTAGTCTCACACACTAGAGGTCCCCGGTTCGAACCCGGGCTCAGACATTTCTTTTTAATTATAACTCTTTTAACACATTCTGTTGAACTTTATTCATATAGTGATACTATAAAATATTTATAAATTATCATATATTTTTTAAAAAGTACTCATATATAATTTTGAGTAATTTTTTACTTAGAAAATGAAGTAGACAATCTACTACAAGATGTAAATTGAGTGTGATAGTACTTTTTGTACTATTAATATATGTTCAATTTTTATTTGTTATTACAGAATTTTGTTTTTGATGTCTTTGGAGTTTAGGATCTAATTAGATAATTTAGATTTGCGTCAAAGTACCCTCACAGTACGTGTAGATGCATTAGTAGTGAACTTATAAAGAAGAACCATCCATGCACTTTTCTGAAGACGATCTGTTAGCTTTCATGTGTCCTAGTATTTAATTGAAACAACAGTAATTCAAAATGTATAAATGAAATTTGATAACAAGATTAAGTATGTCAATAGTATGTTATTATTGTTTACAATGGTGGAGCCGAGATTTTCAGTAAGGGGTGGCCGAGCCTCAACCAGCAAAGGGGGACTCTTCCATTTCTGCCTGGCTCATTGTCACCTATGTTGAAAAAAGGTTTGGAACCCTGTAGAATTCGATTGAAGGCAGGCAAAAGGAGAGCAGAGTCCATTGATTGGAATAGAAAATTTAGGAAGAATTAGATTTGAGGATCAAGATATGTTGCCTGCCTATCATGCCAAAGGCGCTGCTGGTGGGCAGAGGGGGGTTTCTCGATAGTCCAAAACTAGTGATCTTGGACTCGATCGAACGACCAACCACTTGCTAGGTGAGTAGAGTCTGTGCTTTGGTGGGCACCGAGCATCTAGTAAGAAGAAGTAGCTCCGCCAACAGCGCACCAGATACTTGTTTTTTTACATACGTATTTTTAGAAATCTTCTCATTTAAAGCACTCAACCACATGTGCGAGTTCCCCCGCATATGGCTCAAGTGGCGAAGGCCCTTTCCTTGGAATTGAAAATACAGACTGAAGCAAAGAAGAAACAGATTCGGAAGCCAGCCAGTCAATTAACAAGTTCCGGGACTTTCACTGCTCATTGGTGAGCGCAAAGGAAGCAAGGCCATGCAAGTATGCCTTTTTCCTCTGCTTAAGGTTTTCTCTTTCGAGCTTCTTTCCATCTTGGAGATTTCTTCTCATTCCGTCCGTTCTGCTGTAAAATAAACTTCATCTTAGTCTACCCAATTTTGACTTTGACTTGAAAGAATAAGTTTTCGCCTCTTCTGAAGAAGTAGTAGACACACGAACTAATCGAAGAGAATTCGACATCTACTATTTATATATAAAAAATTATTTTAATCATATATAAATAATATAATTTTCCGTAAGGTTCGAATGAACCCTAGCCATTATGTGAGTACTCCGCCCTGATTGTTTATGTATTAAAATATGCCGCCCTTTTAACACTCAATAGTGCCCCTCCAGAATAAAACCAGACAGAAAACATCTTCAACAGTTCAATCAGGTGAATTTTTTTGGCGCTTTAAAGTATATCACTCATAAAGTAATTACAATTTTATATATAATGCAATCGAATCATTTGCAAGCATATATTAATAGGTCAATCGAATTATTTGCAAACATATATTAATATTTTATATATGATACCAATAGAGGAAAAGTAGATTTATATGGGACAAATAAATTAAACAATTTATAAAAAAAATTGCATGGGAAAAAAAGAAAAAGTTCCTGACCACGGGGGATTAAAAATAAAGGAAAGGGGGATCATTGTTAGTATCATATTCTTTTCTCATGTCGGAAAGTCAAAACTGTGATATTATAATTTGCACTTATATGTTTCTCTTTTTCATAGGTGAACTATCAATAACACTGGATAGTTTTTCACTTTTTTTTTTAGGTTTATTGAATTTTGTTAAAGCTATTGATAGTATTATATCATTTTGCCTTAAAATTTGTCAGTTGCATCGATTGTTCATCACTTTCATACAATATTAATTCACGCAAATTTAATATAACTAAAAACACACATATAAATTTAAAAAATAATTTTCACACATACTCAACATATAATTATTATACAATTTAATTCATATTTGATATAACTATCGACGATAACTTCAAACTTCAACGAACTGATAGTGAACTTCAATCCAAAACTAGTTAAAGTCCTATCCAAACAAACACCTCGATGTTTCAATTCTTTCGAGATATCACCTAGTTAGTTCAAAATTCTCATAGTACGGGGAAGAAAGGTGAAGGGGGCTGCACACATGAGCACCTTTTATTAAAAGTGTTTTCCTTGGTACTAAGCGAACCCTTTAAAGTTTAAAATTATTTGGACCACATGATTTGTTTTTTCTCCATATTCCTCTCCAACTACAAATTTACTTTGTGTACTTTTTATTTTTTTCTTCTAGAAATGAGTGATACTGATATACTGTCTTATTTATTCTATTTAACAAGATGAGATGATCTCCAATTTTAATCAAATTAAAATGGATACGAAGAAGTGGGGTGAGAGTATAGCAATGGCAACAGGTTTCATGGTATTGATAGGACTACTTTGTTGCTGCCTTAGCTACAAGAGGATGTGTTCTCATGGTAAAAGAGACAAAGGAGGTTCTGGCAGTGCCTCCTGCACTTGTGATGGTGGTTTTTGAGGTGTGTCATCACGAGTACCAACAATTAATATATGTAAATTTTATCTAAATCTGTAGTGATTCTTCCCAATTACACTTTATCCATATTCTTTTAAAAATAACCCGGAATCCCTTCTTTTTGATAGAATCCGGATCATCGCGTAAAGTGATGTATCCGATCGATATATCGCGTAAAATGGTGTATCCGACCGATACACCTCGGTGATATATCAAAGAATAGGAAAGAGTAGGGCTTTTTATAAGTTTTTCAAATGATAGGAAATTATAAAGAATATGATAAAATAAATTGTGTATTTAGATAATTTTTCCTTAATATATCCACTAAATTGCACTTTGGTTTCTTTTATATAGGTTGATTAAGGTAAGGATCATATGATTATTACCTCTTTTATTGTTTCAACAATGTATATCGGTCAAATTCTAACATGAGAATGTTATAAAGATATGAAATATGAATATTTTGATTTACCCGATTTTTCTTTCATCATGTATATCGACCAAATATTAATTTGAGAATGTTATAGAGATATGAAATATGAATATTTTAATTTATCCGATTGACTCTCATTTTGATTTGACGGAAAGGTGAAAAGCACGGCCTAATATATAAAAATTAATTATACTAACAATGTGTATCATTTAAATTTGAATTTAATTTATACCACCTCCTAACTATTTTGTTTTAATTTTTGTGAAGTGATTTGATTGGATGAGAGTTCAAAAGATCGAAGACTTTTAAAATCGTAATTTTAAAAGTACTTTATAATATTTTTGTGATAGCTTGTTATTTTAGACATGCTTAATTAACATTAATATAATTATAAAGATTCGTGTTATGGATAAAAGTATGAAGGAAAGTGAATGTATAAGTGACAAAGTTTGTTTCTTGAGATAAGACAACTAAATGGTGTGCTAATAATAGACGGAGAATGACTATGCTGTCATTTGACCTCAAATTTCCAAATATTTTTGATAAATTATTTTTGAATAAAGTTTTGATGAAATTTCATAATGTGTTTGGTCACAAATTCTTATAAGAATATTTGACTATTTTAAAAAATATTATTTTATATCCATAAGTTTTAAAAATTATTAAAAATACCATAAGTTTGTATTATCATTTTATAATAAACATGTTCAGTTAAATTTTTTTTATAACATAATTAATAACAATCAACAACAACAAAATAACATTATGGGCAAGAGCAATACATTAATCACATTAAAAATAAATTGTTAATTTTTTCCAATCTTATCACTCAAACTATTCTTTTCCGGAGGAGGTAGTAACAAACTATTCTTTTATTAATAGATAGAGATGTTATTTATTACTGTTGGTTGGCCACGTTAACGGAGTAAGTTGGTAGCTAAATATTAGTTGGAATTAATAAATGATGAGTGTTTATATAAAAAAAAAAAAGAAAAAAAATTGGGGTAATTTTTAAATTTTTAAATTCCCAAATATTAGAACTTGACCTAAATACTTTTTTTTTTTATAGAACTTGAGAACTTGAAATGTTTGCCAAATATGTTTGACAAGTTATATGGCCAAACACTAATTTCCAAATCTTTTTTAAAAATATTTGAAGCCAAACAACCTTCTCATCACCAAATGTATAAGAAGAGAATGAAGGTTCCTCGGAAAATCTTAACATCATCAATAAAATTCAAAAATTAGTTGAAGAGCGTGAATTTGAATTATACATTATTTTCGGAAGGTCAATAGACCTGCATATAAGTTGACAAGCTTGAGTCGTCATAACTTTGATTCAATTCATGTCTTCAATTCTTTTGTTCGATTTTTTAATCAAGTAAAAGATCCTGTTAATATGGACGATGGAAACAGACCCTCTTTCGAGATTAAAAGGCTAAATCTTCACATATCTACATTCCTCCATGTTTTTTGTTTATACGTTTTATTTTGGTTAGGACTAATTTAGTAGCCTCTTCTCCATGATCATGTACAAAGTTTGGTATGCAAAATTCATTTAAAAATTATGTTGCTAAGTAATATAACTTTATTTTAGACGTGCAAAAAGTTATGTGAAAATAATTTTATAACTTTTTGCACATCTAAAATAAAATTGAAATATTATGTCGCTATTAATAATTTTATTAAGGATAAAATAAAAAAAATTTAGCATTAAATTATTAATAAGTATATAAATTTATTTTCTTAAACTAATTTAAAAAATGTTTTAGAGGAAATATATGAAAGACTTACCTAATGTTTAAAATTATAGGAGGTGAAATATGTGCAAAAGTTAAAAAATATAAGAGAAATTAATAATGTTTAATTTAATCAGCTTAAATCAGCACCAATGGAACGTAAACAATGATCAAGTGCACCACTAATTTAAGTTCCCATTTTGTCGGAACTCAATCAACATACTCCATCGCCAACCCTCTCAAATTACCAATAGCAATGACAGAGCTCTATATCGACCTCCTAATACTAAAATAAACTTTAGTACACAGTATTGCAATTTTCAGTACTATGGTGAAGGTCTTTTGTTACGGGAATGTGAAGTAGTTATTGCAATTTTTTCTTTCTTTCAAGTAGTTGCAACACACACCATCATAATATCATTAATAAGTATAATTTTGTTCTTCTTCAACTGTTTCTTTGATTTGTTCTTTTTCAGGCTAGTAAATGTTGTTCAGTAGGTTAGAGTGTTACATCAAAAGTGTCGCAAAATTCAATGACTGTGAATGAGCAAGTTGTCATTAAATAGGTGCATCAAAACTAATCAATTCAGTAATTCAAGACTTTCGATGAAGTCCTTGCACAGTAGCAGGAAAGATTTATTCCTTGACAAAGAGGGTATAGTTAAAATAAGTCCTTCCAAAAATAATTATTCTAGTATTAGATAATATATCTAATACATAGTTAACCTAGTTATATACTCCCTCCGTTTCAAAAGAATGACCTAATTTGATTTGGCATAGAGTTTAAGTATAATTTGAGTTTAATTATGTCATTATTCATTGGTTGCTGTGTCTTATTTATTGTTTTAGACCAAGAACAAGTCAAGGCATTGCAAAAGGGGAAAGCTCGGATTCTGTAGATTTTTCAAGGTTTGATTCGAGGTAGGCAATGGTTTGTGTGTTTTCAATTTATATATGTATGCATTTCTACTGCTTTGTAGTATTACTTGTGCAATGTATGTGGAGGAATCTAGCTAAAATGCTAAACTGAAATGACACCATATTGATAATCTCATGCAATAAACCTATTTATTTACTTGTGATTTCAAGTGTGATTATTCATTGTGATTGTGATTGTGATTGTGATTGTGATTGTTCATGTTGTTGTCTGATTGTTGGTTGACTCGGATACCATGCCGGTATAAGATACCAACTATTGGATCGGGTACCATGGTTGATATGATTTATTAATGCTTGACTTGGGTAACAATTTATGTCTGGATTCCATGAGAGGATCGAGTATGTGCATTTGTAATCATGTGGGACATGTTTCATGCATTGGTTGATTGAGGATATTGTAATTGAAAATTTCTTTATTATGTTATGACTATTGGTATATGTGTTCCTGTTTTACTATGTTATAGTTGCTTGTTTACATTCATGTTTTGGAACTGACTGTGTGATCCTATCAGTACACTATGGTTGTGTAATAATATTTTACTTGCTCTTTTCTTGTTGAGTACAGGGCATATTCTAGCGGCTGATCCCAAGACCTCAGTAGAAAGACGCGTGAATAATCGAATCCAAGGGTGAGTTATTCCTTCTAGGCTATCATGTATTTCTCCCAATTTCTTAGTTCCTCTTTTTGGACTCACACATTCTTAGACTTTAGTTTTTTTTTTGGAGTTGCGTCCCCTTATTTTTACTTATTTGGAGTTTTGGTACTATGACCTTGAGGTTCTAGGAGGTATTTTCTGCACAGTATTTTATTATATTGATTGAGTTTATGGAACTTGGTCCTTTTAATTATTTTAAACACTTTTTATTCATTATTTAATTGATTTGTTTTGCAATAAGAGTGTTGATGGGTTAGAAGTTGATTCTCTCACCGCAGGGTTAGTGTGTGTTACTCATGGCGGGTCAAGGTTGTGACCAAGTTGATATTAGAGCCCTAGGTTTGATCTCACTGTACCAAAAGAGTCTTGTGGAGTCTTACGAAATGACATGGAGACGTTTGTATTTTTCTTCAAGAGGCTACATAACTTTAGAAAATTCCCTCTTCTTTCTTCCTTCGTGCTATAACTTGATTCCAATTAGTATCTGGCGATCCAAATTGATATCTAATGTCTTTTACTCGCTTGTCCGTAGATGATTGATACAAGACGATGTCATGTGTCAAGTCGGCCATAAATACATATTTAAATAATTTTAATTTATATTTTGAAACTTAAAAATTGTGTATTTTTTTTAATGTTGTCTTGTGGCAAGTTTTGCAAAATATAGCTTTAAAATATTTTATTTTTTTAAAATTTTGAAAAATCAAGTATTTTTGTGATGTTATCATTCGATATTTTTTGCCTTTTCTATTTTTATATAGATAGATGACTAATTACAATTTTACATGTAATGCAATCGAATTATATGATACAAACCGCCCACTTTTCTTGCAAGCATATATATTTATATGATGATTCGCATAGAGGAATAAATGATTTATTGGGACAAATAAATTAACAATTCATAAAAAAGTTTGCACGGGAAAAAAAGAAAAAAATTCCTGACTAAGGGGGACTACAAATAAACGAAAGGAAGGATCATTGTCAGTATCATATTCTCTCTTTATATGTGAACTATCAATAACACCTTGATAATTTATCATTTTTTTTTGAATTTTTTGGATCTTGTTGAAGTTATTGATTGTATTTATATCATTTTGTTTTAATTTGCCAGTCATATTGGTAGTTCGTCACTTTCATACAGTATTAACACAAATTTAATATTACTAGAAACACACATGCAAACTCAAAAAATAGTTTTCATACAAATCCAACGTACAATTATTATATAACTGTAATACATATTTGATACAATTCGATCGTAACTTCAAATTTCAACAAACTGTGGTTGAACTTGATCAGTCCAAAACAAATTCAAATCTTATCCAAACAATTTCCTTGACATTTCAGTTCTTTTGAAATATCATCTACTCGAAACAAAGTTCATCCGGAGCGAATTAATTTTAGAATTATGAGTTACAATAGAGTTTTGACATGTTCAATAAGAATCCTTTCAAAATTCTCATTGTTCACATGCACACAAAGTTAAAACTATTTAAACCACATGATTTCCCCCCCCCCCCCCTCCATATTCCTCTCCAACTATACTAACTTACTTTGTGTATTATATACATTTTTTTCTAGAAAAGACTGATATACTATGTTGTTTATCCTATTTATCTCCACATTAATTAGACTAAAATGGATATGAAGAAGTGGGGTGAGAGTATAGCAATGGCTATAGGATTGATAGTATTGATAGGACTCCTTTGTTGCTGCCTTAGCTACAAGAATATGTGGTCTCATGGTAAAAGAACCAAAGGAGGTACTGGCAGTGCCTCTTGCACTTGTGAATTGTGATGGTGGCTTTTGAGGTTTGTCATCATGCGTACGTACGATGAACAATTATTATATCTAATAAATTGCACTTTGGTTACATCTCTTTTATATGTAGATTGATTAAGGTTAGGCATCATATGCTTTTACCTCTTTTGTTCTTTGGATGTATGTCGGTTATTATGGGAGTCAGACTCTAACTTGAGAATGTTATAGAGCCGTGAAATAAGGACATTTTGATTTACTTGATTGACGTTTGACGAAAAGGTGAAAAGCATATATATATATATGATGCATATTTTTTCTTAGAGCAGCTAGCTAGAAATGGCAAAAATGACATGCTTTTGAAGTTTTCCCTTATTACTTATTAGATCTTCTCAACTAAAGGAGGGTTGGGTGTATTGTTATTATTGTCGCATGTGGTTTTGGGGAAGTGCATCCAGATGATATATATTGCTAGTCTTTTTAAAATATAAGATTTGAAGTTTAAGAATAAGATATATTGCATATGTGAAAATAATTTTATGAGGTAAAAAATAATTATACTGATAATATATATTATTTAAACTCAAATTTAATTTATACCGCCTCTTAACTATTTCGGTTTAATTTTTGTGAAGCAATTTTATTGGATGAGAGTTCAAAAAGAAGACTTTTTAAAATTGTAATTTCAAAAATACTTTATAATATTTATGTGACTACATAATTCTTAAAAGTTGTTATTTTAGACATGTTTAACATTGATATAATTATAAAGATTCGTCTTTATGGATATAAAAAATATGAAGGAAAGTGGATGTATAAGTGAGAGAGATTTTCTTTTTGAGAAAAGATAATTAAATAGACACAGAATGACTAGGAAAGATGTATGTGACAAAGTTTTGCTTTTTGAGATAAAAGATAATGGATGAATCCATCTGTCCCTAAAATTCATATCAGCTCTCACTTAAATATTTTATTTAGATTATATTTATTTTAGACACTTCAAATAAGATCCTAATGTGTTATTTTGATATTTTATATTGACTTGGCATATTAGATGTGTTGTATTCATTTTGAGCGCGAGGAATATTTTTTCAAAAAAAATATATAATTTTTTTCTTCTTCTTCATTTTCTAGCTATCATTTTCCAAGCTTAATTTTTTTTCATGGTGAAATAGATTTGATGTTGCCAAAAATAAACTGAATTTCAGTGCCACGAGATTTCCTCAAAGCTTAAATACCTTTTCTTGTTTTGTTGCCTTTCTTCTTCCTCGAAATAATATGAAGAAAATTGATAGAAATTTTTAAAATTCTCCAAATCATTTTAACGCCATCTTCATATAATCAAATTTTTAAATAGATTTAGTAACTTGCAAATCCACAGATCATTACCATATTGCAACTCCGATGATCACAAATTCATCGAATTCTCTGATTTTATTATCCGCGGGAAAACTTCACCGTGAGCCATCGAATTCTTCACGTATTTTGATTCCTCTACACATATAAGAACTTTAAAAAATTTCTTCCACGGTTAATTAATAATTGATTTTTCATAAGTAACGAAGAAAAAAAATGTGCTTTTATGAAATAATTTTTTTAAAGTAGTTAAATTCCTTTTAAAGTGTTTTTGAACATGATATGGGTGGGGAAGGAGTTGAGGTGGGTGGGGGTCGAGATGAAGATCTAGTGGGGTGGGGGAGGGGTTGGGGTGGGTGAGTTGGAGAAAGCGACTAGAGAGGTGGGTGGGGTTGAAGAGGCGACTGGGAGGGTGGGTTAATAGAGGTGGTTAATTTTTTTTTTAATTATTATTTGGATAAAAATGACACATGTCATCAAGTTATTGATCATTTTTTCTTACTCAAAAGTCATTATTTAAGAATTATTTTTGATATATATATCACGTGTTTTTGTTTAATTCGCCACTTTGACATGTCATCGGTGAGTGAATTATGCACACTTTATATATTTTGGTGATTGTCAAAAAAATGTCAAAATAGCACATTAGAATCTTACTTGAGGTATCTAAAATAAATAAAATCTAATTAAAGTGTCTAAATAAAAATTGGTGTTAATTTTAGAGAGTGCCTAAGATCATTAAATGGTGTTACTGATAATAAACGCAGAATAACTATTGGAAACATGGATTCTCTTCTCATCACCAAATGTATATGAGAATTCTTAACATCATCAATAAAATTCAAAAATTAATTGAAAAACATGAATTTAAAATCATTCATTGTTTTCGAAAGGCAATAAATCTGTATAATAAATTAACAAATTTGAGTCACTAATTTGATTCGATATATGTCTTCAACTCTTTTGCTGGATTTTCCAACACATCAAGTAAAGGGTCTTGTTAATATGGACAATTGGAACATACCTTCTTTCAAAATCAAAAAGATCAAATATTCTTCATACATTATCTACAATCCTCCATAATTTTTGTTCATATGTTTTAATCTTTATTTTGGTCAGGACTAACTTAGTAACCCCTCTAAACGGTCAGGTACAAAATCTAGTATGCCAAACTTAATTTAAGACTTTTACACGTTAATAATCTATGGAGATAAATTTTAACCAAGGAAAGTTTACGTCTTCTTGTACAAGTATTTTGACAAGTTGTAAAATATTTTTTCTTATAATTTTTGTTAATCTTCTTTAGATGTACTTAAAATTATCTATAGAATTTGACTAAAAGATTATTGGTTTAAATTTGCAGTATAGTAAAACAGTATAAAACAGAGTTCTAGCTATTGAGGAAAATAATAAGAAGGTACAAATTTGTTTACTTTATGGAATAACTTATGCGTGGTTTGCGCGTGTACTCTATCTTATATTTATAATATTCAAATTATTATTGAAAAGAAAAGTTAATGTCACGATCTAATTCACTGGCCGTATGGACACCTACTCTAACACCTAGATAGGAGAATCCTTACAGAAATAACATGCGGAGTTTAACAATTGTCAAATACCAACCTAAAAAGTCAGGAACACACCATAATTGAAAATTTTAAAACTCTTAAGTTTTATTACTAGAAATATACTAACACCCCCAAGGATACTAGTGTAAACAGGTACAAGAGCTTCTAAAGATACAGAGTACAAATAAAGTAATGACACAGCCCCCACCATAAGGAAGGAAGGGTAGAAGCTGTTGGAGAACCATCTTCGTCTTCACCTAAGAAACATCATTGACCCTGCAACCAGACTATGCCAAGTGGCATAGCAAGAGTAGTATCAGTATAAACAACACGTACTGATATGCATCATCGGTCAACTCGATACCCACCGCATAATATAAAGAAATCAACGACAAGAAAACATGCTCTTAAGAAATACACCACCAAATATTTATGCGCAACTCTTACTATTCTCGATAACCTCATTAAATTCGGTCAAGCCTAATTCTCATCCCTTTTAAGTGGTTCGCTGCCAACTCTAATACAAATCAAGGCCTAATCCTTCTATCACATAGAGGAGTTTCCAAACTACAAGTCACTACTAACTCTGTCTAACAAGTTTATTACCTTTAGCTTTCACAGCAACACCTAGGCCTAGAATGATTAACATCTCACTTGAAAGAAGTAAATATTTAAGTGAACTAAACTTACCTCATAACTGTACTAACCCACTTGGCAGGACCTATTCCGCTATGACGGCCTCACCACAACGGAATTTCTCCCACTAGAATGGCCTGTCTAGAGACGGTAACTCTGACTTCTCCCCCAATTCTTTTTTTCACATATACCGACAATACACCATCAATATCTGACTCTAAGTCACTAATCTTATAAAACCACACTGCTCTTCGCTTGTTTACCACGGCCTCACACCTACGATACAAATGCATCTAGCAATCATAACATAATCTGAACAAGCATATATATAGAAGCACATTACCAATTTACCATTTCAAGAGCAACATACAGTTTCAACAGGTAAATCTCAAATACAACATTCAATATGTTAACACTTGGACCTTCGGTCTTTTCATATCAATTATTACACAGGATAAGCATGCTCAATTATATTCAGGTTAGTTTTTCTATCATTACCCATATAGTCAAGATCAATTCACAGATGATAGTCACATAATGGTTCTCTAATGGAACCCATATCCAAACTATATATGTGTCGGAACGTGATACCTGATCCTATAAATATATAGAAATGTGACACCCGATCTAATATCACAATTACAACCACAATCACAGTCCACAACAAATAGTTCACATACTTGCACAATCAAGTAACAGGTTCATTGGATGCAATTACTCATAAATAGTCATTTCATTAGTTTCATTCTATCTTTTCATTCATTAACAATATTTCATCAAACCTTCTTTATTCAAGACATCACTTTTAGTCGAGCAAGTTCAAGATTATAGATTTCACAGTCTTGAAATTGTAGACCAATCACAATATATCAATCACTCGACCATAACAATTAAATGCATGGTAGACATCACAACATTACTCAAATACTATTAAGAGTCTCTCTATGATATAGACTACACCCTAACCTACAACCACAGATAATCGAATAGGTTAATGGCAAGAGACTATCAACACTAAGTCACAGTATAATCATCACTCACATATTATATTCCGACCAAAAACACAATAACAACACATTCAGCCATCCAGACTCGTGCCCGAAGGCCTAAACATAAAATCTCCCGTCAATCTACGATACATTATGCATAGGGAACTGATTTATAACTACTCAATTGAGAAACCTAGCCTACCTGGGCACCAAGCAACTATTGCAGAAATTTGATCGCGAACTTTGATTCCTTTAGTAAAACTTTAGCTTGTTCTTGATCTAAAATAATAGTATAATACAAAATCAATCACAAATGGCCTAAATATTTCCAGATTATATGCAAATCCCAAATCCTAGGCCAAACTCATGATTTTTCCACCCAAACTAGTGTTTTCCTACCATTAGTTTCAAGCCAAAACCCTCCCTCAATGATTATCCACCAACAACTGCGGGTTCTAGAAATCAAATTACAAGTTTAGGGAGTAAATTACTTACCTTAAGCACAAATTGGAGTGGAAACCAGTAGAAAATTGCCCTAGGTCGCTTCTGGTCTTTTAAGAACGAAGTAAGAATGAAATAAATCATTCTGGGGTTTTTTCCGACTTTAAATTTTGTCTGTTCTGCCACAGCGGGATCATCCCGCTCTGGAGGTCCCGCCACAGTAGCCTAATTCCCGCCACAGTGGCTTCAGCACAAACATTGCTTAGTAAAAAGGGCATAACCTTTTACTCCAAACTCCAACTGAGGCAAATTCGGAGGCGTTGGAAAGAAGACTCATAGACCTTTAATTTAATAGGTCATGATCCACCTAATTCATTATATGCTGATATATATGGTCGTTTTAAGTAGACCTTAGTTTGCACTCAAGTCCAAAACTAAATTAGAAAGACACTTTCAGCTCAACTTTGAGATAGGAGCATAGCATGACCTTAATTCACAACTAATGCACTTACATACCAAGGTATTGATCCTAACCTTATGATGAATGAGATTCGTATACCTTTACCGCAAATATTTTTAAGTAACGACGGGGCTAGGTTGTTACAGTTAATAACTGTAATGTATTCAAATTAAAATAGTGTAAAATTATTCTTATTCGTAGATCGAGAAAGAATTTTAAATTCATTATTTCGTTCATGATGTATTTCGTTCCATATAATCTATACATCAGAAGTTAACTTATTGGGTTAAGAGACTATCTAATATGGAAATATCATTGCAAAAATATACAATTCTTAAAGTCGTAGACTGAGATGAATTTTAATTGAAATTTAGCTTAAAATATTTTTCAGTGTTTTATGTCTAAAAATGAGAAAAGAATTTGCAATAATGATGAAACACATGGATGATATTAACATGTTTTACTTTGAATATATGAATACAAAATTCATAGAAGACAGAAAAGAAGTACGAAAACAAATATTAACATCTAAGATATAAAAGAGAGACTTTCTGAACAACGAGAACCTGAAAATATACAAAGTGACTTTGAAAATTCATGAATGAAATTGAAGAATAATAACATATTTTATAACAGTATTTTTAAATACATATAAAGGAATCAAGGATGACTCTAAATAAAAAAGAAAATGAAAGGTTAAATAGTAAAGAAACTAGCCCCCCTCCCCCCCCCCCCAAAAAAAAAAAAAGCCAACTCATATGTCTGAAAAAAAAAGGTTAAACATAGTAGAACCTTTCTATTTCCTTAATAAATAGTATTAATAAAATGATAGAATTTATTTGTATGGTTAGTCATCACTCGCAGACCCAGCCCTGTTGCTTCCATCAGTCTCTTATCCTAAGTTTCTTTCTCTCCATGAATCATGTTTTTCGACAGGACCATCCCGACCGAAGGCTAGGTTTGCTCCCAGCTCCATCTCGGCCGGCATCTTACTCTCGAGGGGGTTGGGTCCTGGAGCGAACTACTCATTGCTGACCATGAACCGTAGTAACCTAACGGTTGTCCAGTAAGAAAGGCTACTTCACTAATCTTCTTCACCATAGTAGAGATCAGACGATAAGGCCCATCTCTTTACTAGAATCCGATCAGATGTGACCACTTACGCATTGATACGTGAATACGATGGGATACGACCGCCACATAAACTTCTTCCATTCACAGCGGATGTGCGACTAAAAGTTAGGACTAGAAGTCATGAATTTCCAGTGCCTATAAGATGTAAGAGCATCTAAGATAATAAACTCTCTAAGATAATATTTTTCTTCAGTCCCGATTTGGCCAGTGAAAAAACACCGATTTTGATAAGATAATAAAATAATGTATTTTCAGAAGATCCCTATATAAATATATGGTCCCATTAATATTATAAATTAATAATTTCTTAAAGTTACAAAAATATCTAATACAATTTAGTGAAATATGATTCTAGTATTTTTAATTTTTTTGTTAAAATTTAAATCTATTTGAAGCTGATCTCTAACTTTTCTTATTGCATCTAAAAGTTTTGGTGTTGTCTTCTCGAACTACATCAAAAAATTGTGAAGAGTATTAGAACTGATATGTGTTTCCTTATGCGTAACTGGTTTCAAAGGTATTATATCGTCTTCAACTTCATCATCAACATTGTTTTCTTCGATGTTATCCAAAAAAAATTCTAAGCTCTGGACCTCTGAACATGTATTATTTCACTTGGGTAATCTAACAGGATATTGACATCCATTTTATTATGATAACCAAGATTATTAATCAACAACAACAACAACAAAAGTATACCTAGCGAAATTTCATAAGTGGAATATCGAAAATTTTAATCATCACCTCAATTTATGAATGTCTGTCACGATCCAACCCACCGGACCGTGTGGGTACCCACTCTACATCCTAAGTAGGAGAACCCTTAACCCCTTATATAAAAGCATTGCAGAATTTGAAGTCTAACTTAAGTATTTAAGCCAAAATTCTAAAGAAAGTAATTTTTAAAACTAGCTTACACAATTATACAAAAACCCTCAAGGATACTAGTCTAAACAGGTACAAGAGCTCTATAGAAGTAAGATACAATACAAGTGAAAGACACAACTCCAACCACAGGAAAGGAAAAGTATGAGCTGTCGGAAGATCATCTTTACCTTCGCCTAGGAAACTCCACTGACCTGACAATCAGACTATGCCAACTGGCATAACAAAAGTAGTATCAGTACAAACAACACGTACTGGTAGGCATCATCGTACAATCTAATACCTACCGTATAGTATATGAACAGAAAAATAAGAGAGATCATAATAATTAAACTTTATTAACTTGCCTACCCCAATCCATAGGTACACTCCTTACTCTCACCCTTAAGGTATTTACCACTCTATGCTCCAAAGATTAACTATTCATTCTAATTATAATTTACGACCTATGGGTTATGGACTCACCTTACTATTGTTCAATCACCCCAACAGTCCCCACTTAACAACCTTAACCACTCAATGATTTCACCTAATCACTACTAGTCCTGGTTCAATTGTCTCACAACATAGGGCCTAGCCATTCCATAACCACAATTCCACACTAACCCGGTCATAGGTACCCACTATTACTACCACAGTTACTTGTGAACACCTCAATGATAAAACTGTTTGTGAACAAACAACTTCCATCTCTAAGCCTATGAATGTAGAATACTTCATATAACACATATGTCACACCAAGCCTAATACGACCCATCCTTTTACCACAATGAGTTTATACATACTCGCATCTCTTTATAACGAAGATACCTCAACTCAAGGGTTCCTTCATAGGTCCTTCATTTACCCCTAACATTATTATTACATGAAAATACAGCTATAAGCAGGTCCTCTCATGGGACCATCCACACATATATACTTGGCCCTTTCAGGGGACCCAATCCAGTCATATTTGGATCGGAACATGACACTCAATTCAAGAATATGTCGGAACATGACACCCGATTCAATTACGTGTCAGATTGTGACACCTAATCTAAATATATGTCAGAACGTGACACCCAATCCAGTTATGCAAACCAACCACAAACTATCAACAATAGATCACATTATATGAATAAAACAAGTTCATCATAAAATAAGCCAGCAAGTGATCATTTATATAAAAACAAACATGTTTTCCTTATCTGTACACATCTAGGCATATCATAAGTAACTCAATACGTATATAAGACAATTTCGGGAAACAAACCATCGCCTACACTACCAAACCCTTAACGTTTATCTTCAATACCTACTTGCTTTATATCTCTGTACACAATACTGTGCCCATTATAAAATAACCATTTGTATGCAATAATATCACAATAAATACACTTCCCCAATCATTACAACACCTTTTTACCTAGGTCACATTCGAATTAGACCCTAACACAACCAAATTTCTGGCCGTGACCCATGACCACAGCTTAGTTATACGATTTCTCATTAAATTTCCTTCCATACTACACAATAGGTATAGATTTATTATTCAAAAAAGATAACCCTAGCCTACTTGAAGAGACAATGTTGTTGAAATCCTTGGTTCCAAATATTCTACGGGCAAGGCAAGATTGAATTTCACCGGTTGAAAGTCTTCTAGTGCTGAAACTCTTTCCCCTCTTCTTCCTAAGTTAGGAGTAATCTTTGGAGGATTTTTGCAGTAACCCTTGCCTCTAACTTACACTTGGGAAAACTGGAGGAAATAAAAAAATTGCGACTTAAGTTCTGACCCACGTCCTTCCGCTCTGCCGACCACATTCTTGCTCTGGCGGTACCGCTAAGGCACTAGCGGGATGGTGGGACCCAATTGAGTAAAATTTCTTGTGATTTCTTCTAATCTTAATTAACGAATGTTCGGATCATTACAATGTTGTTTTCACAAGAGAGTTCATTTAAACTCATTGAAGCTTCATCCTCCGAACGATGTAATCAAAATTAACCTCACTATATTTCATCTCGAAAACAATCTTTATATTAATAAAATTTATCAATTAAATAATATTTTTTATAAAATAATAATATTTCCTGATGTCAACAATAATAATTTAGAGAGATTTTTAACTGTATTAGGAAGTTTAATGTGTCCGTCAGTAATGAAAACTTTTTTAAAACCTCTAAAAGGGAAAAAAGGGAATTCTATAACATTTAAACTTTGTAATAATTTTAAGATTTTAATTAATTTTTAAAGTACTAAATATTAAGAAAATAATTAAATGTCTAAGTATAAGAAAAATAAGAAAATCATTAATTTACACCGAATGAATTTTACACTTAAAAGGAAAAATAAATTATTCTCCTTATGTTAAAAATAGACATCTAATTATATTTCTATAATTTTTTCCCATATACAACAACAACAACAATTCAGTGAAATCCCACAACGTGGGGTCTGGGAGGGTAAAGTGTACACAGACCTTACTTCTACCAAGGTAGGACGACTATTTCCGAAAGACCCTCGGCTAAATAAAAGCATAAAAAGAGGTTAGATAAGACTAAGAAATTAAGAAGTTCAAGGCGATATGGTAAAAAAGATAACGAGAATGATACAGATAAAATAGAATAATCAAAATACAGAAGTACAGAAAGAAATATAAAATAGCAGAAATCGGAGCACATGAAATTATAGTGCGCTAATGCGCCTACTAATAAGGTAGAATAATGTAACTGTGTACTAGCCTTCTACCCTAATGTGGGTCCTCCACACACTCCTATCTAAGGTCATGTCCTCGGTAAGCTGTAGCTGCGCCATGTCCTGTCTAATCACCTCTCCCCAATATTTCTTCGGCCTACCCCTACCTTTTCTGAAACCATCCATGGCCAACCTCTCACACCTCCGCACTGGGGCATCTGTGTCTCTCCTCTTCACATGCCCAAACCATCTCAGTCGTATTTCTTGCATCTTGTCTTTCACCGAGGCCATTCCTACCTTTTCTCGAATAGCCTCATTTTTAATTCTGTCACTCCTTGTATGCCCACACATCCATCTCAACATTCCTATCTCGGCAACTTTCATCTTTTGAACATGAGAGACCTTAACTGGCTAACACTTTTCCCCATATACCATAGCTGGTCTAACCACCACTTTGTAGAAGTTGCCCTTAAGTTGTGGTGGCACCTTCTTGTCACATAGCACACCGGAAGTGAGACTCCATTTCATCCATCCTGCCCCAATACAGTGTGTGACATCATCGTCAATCTCCCCACTGCCTAGCATGGTAGACCCAAGGTACTTGAAACTACTTTTCGTTTGGATGACCTGGTCACCAAGCCTAACTTCCGCGCCAACCTCCTAAGGTGTCTCACTGAACTTGCACTCTAAGTACTCTGTCTTGATCCTACTCAGCTTAAACCCTTTAGACTCCAAGGTATGTCTCCAATTCTCCAACTTAGCATTAACTCCACTACGAGTCTCATCGATCAGAACTATATCGTCTACAAAAAACATACACTATGGCACCTCACCTTGAATTTATTGCGTCAATCCATCCATCATCAAGGCAAATAAAAATGGACTGAGAGATGATCCTTGATGCAGCCCCATCACAACAGGAAAGTGCTCTGAGTCCCCTCCTACTGTCCTTACCCTAGTTTTGGCACCCTCATATATGTCCTTGATCACCCTAATGTACGACACAAGTACATCTTTAGCCTCCAGACATATCCATATTATCTCTCATGAAACTTTATCATAAGCCTTTTTTCTAGGTCGATGAATACCATATGCAAGTCCTTCTTCCTCTTCCTATACTGCTCCACCAGTCTCCTCATAATATGGATGGCTTCTGTAGTTGAGTGTCCCGACATAAATTCGAACTGATTCTCTGAAATAGACACACCTCTCCTCACCCTCATCTCCACTATTTTTTCCCACACTTTCATAGTATAATTTAGAAGCTTGATACCTCTATAGTTGTTGCAGCTTTGGATAACCCCCTTATTTTTGTATAAAGGGATTATTACACTCGACCTCCATTCTTCGGGCATCATTGCCGTCTTAAAGATAACATTAAATAACCTAGTCAGCCACTTCAAACCTACCGAGCTCGCGCTCATCCAAAATTCCCCAAGAATCTCATCAGGTACGGTTGCTCTTCCCCAGCACATCCTACGAACAACACTTTTAACCTCCTCAACCGTAATACTCCTGCAACCCCCAAAATCATGATGCCTCCCTGTATGTTCAAAATCTCCCAACACAATCTCTCTGTCCCCTTCTTCATTCAAGAGTTTATGAAAGTATGACTGCCATCTCTGTCTAATGAGGGTCTCCTCTACCAATACTTTTCCATGCTCGTCTTTAATCCACTTCACTTGATCCACATAGCGTGCCCTTCTCTCCCGCGCCCTGTCTAGCCTGAACAATTTCCTATCCCCGCCTTTATCTTCTAGTTCAGCGTAAAGGCATTCAAAAGCTGTCGTTTTGTCGTCGAAATCGCCGACTTCGCCTCCTTCCTCTTTATCTTATAAAGTTTCCTATTCGTCCACTTCTCCACCTCATCCTTGCTTTCTATCAACTTTGCATACGCCATCTTCTTTGCTTCCACCTTCCCTTGCACTTCTCTATTCCACCACTAGTCCCCTCGATGCCGATTACGACCTATCGAGACTCCCAACACTTTCCTTGCTACAACTCTAATACAACTAACCGTCTTATCCCACATACTGTTCGCATCCCCACTACTATCCCAGGCCCCCATATCCTTCAATTTCTCGCCCATCTCCAGGGCACTACCCGTGGTCAAACTCTCCTATCTGATCCTAAGTTGTTCATCCCCGACCCTCTTCTTCCTCGTCAACTTGATCCCTAAATCCATCACCAAGAGCTTATGTCGGGTTGTAAGGTTGTCGATCGAAATGACCTTACAGTCTTTGCACAGACCTTTATCATCCTTCCTAAGGAATATAAAATCTATCTGGGTCTTAGCCACCGAACTATGGAAGGTTACCAAGTGGTCTTCCTTCTTTGGGAAACTCGAATGGGCTATCACTAACCCAAAAGCTCTTGCGAAATCCAAAAGTGAAACTCCTCCTCCATTTCTGTCCCCGATGCCAAAGCCTCCATGCACATCATCATACCCTCCCGAAATAGATCCGATGTGCCCATTGAAATCCCTTTTCACAAAAAGCTTCTCAGTCGGCGGTATGCCTCCCACTAATTCATCCAAATTCTCCCAAAAATGCCTCTTAACCTCCTCGCTTAAGCCGCTTGCGGCGCATAAGCACTAATAATGTTCAACGTGATTCTTTCAATCACCACCTTAATCGACATCATCCTATCAATGACTCTTCTAACCTCCACCGCCTGATTTCTTAAATCACTGTCTACTAAAATGCCTACCCCATTTCTATATTTCAATCTACTAGAGAACCAAAGCTTATACCCGTCTACCTCCTTAGCTTTAGAACCTACCCATTTGATCTCTTGGACACAAGCTGTATTAATCTCTCTCTTCTTTAGAATCTTAACTATCTCTATGAATTTTTCCGTTAACGTCCCAATGTTCTAAGAACCTACTCTCAGTCTAGACGCTTCTTTAACCCATTTACCCCTCCTTACCCTCGTTCCCGTCCCCGTACTTGAGTGAGAACATGACCCTAGTCTACCATCACTATCCAAAGCCACGAAAATGTGTATGAACTAATAAATTATTCAAAGGTCTAAAGTCAGCAAAATGTAATTACAAGTGTATGAATAAAAAATAGATATGGAAAGCTATGGAAACTGGAAACCGGAGGTACCAACTCCAGTTGAAATGAACCTAGTTGCCGCCGAAAAATACTATTCACTTCGGAGTACAGTTCACGTTGGAGTTACCGTTCACGTTGGCTTACCAACAAGCTCCTTTTCCTCTTAGACACTTTATCGAACAGATGGGGTGCATTCAAAACCAAAACTGCACATTCAACAACCTCAAACCTAGCAAGCTAGAAATTGCAGAGGAAACAAATACTCCTATTCACCGATAAAAAAGAAGATAACACTGAAGAGTGGGGAAGAGTCTTTCTCCTCTTAGGTTTTTTTTTTTAAAAAAAATCTTCAACCTAAATCTTTGATAGTCTTGTGCTAAATTTTGAAGTAGAGACTAAAGAAAATGAATGATAGTAAATGACAATTTTATCTATTATATATTTTTAAAAATCAATAACAAAAAGTTCAAACAATATTTTTTAAGAACTTTCATACTTTTAAAGTAATATAGATAGATAATAAAATTTTATTATATAAAAATTAAAATTTTCTTCGTCTCAATTTATGTGATAATATTTTAATTGAATATTAAATTTTTATGGAAGAAAGTTTGTTTTTGAAATTTATAATCCAAAATAATTTTTTAAAATTGTGTAGCTATAAATAATTATAACTAAAAAATTTAGAATTAAATTATTAATAAATATATAAATCTATTTTCTTAACTAAAAGAAAAAAGTTGTGACATAAATTTATGAATTTAGATAGAGGAAGTATATGGAAGAATGTGTAATTTAATGAAAGGTAGATTAAAAGCGAAGTTAAGTAATAAAGCAAAGGGCCACGTCGGATTGTCTCCGCAGACTGCACCATTATCAAAATGAGTAGCATACAAATGCTTCGCCATTATTGTCCAATTCTTGTCGGAGGATTATACATTATCTAAGCAACCCTAAACCTATCAACAAACTTGTATTTTTAGGTAAAGGGTTCACTTGGGATGTAAAGATCTATGCACAAGCAATCTGGTAAATGGGGTTCTTGAATTTGGGGGAAATACAGGGATCTGGGGTTCTTGAAATGGGGTTTTTGGTTTTCTTGGGGAAAAGGGTCATGTGCGGAGCTTAAAGGTCTGAAATTTGGTGAGTACTTGTTGGGAATTGTAGAATAGAGAAGTGATACAAGGATGAAACATATGGTGGGAAGTCCCGGAACTGTGAGTGGGTTGATATTGAGATTTGGCCAATGTTTATTTGCAGCTGGATCAATTGGGGTCATGGTTTCTGCTTCTGGATTCTCTAATTACACTGCTTTCTGGTATATATATGTCTCTCTCTTTGTTGCTTTTCTCATTCAACTTTTCTTATTGTTAGTTTCTCCCTTTTCTTGTTCTTTTAATTGTCAAATATTATACTTGTGCTGCATTATCAGATAAATCCATGAATTTAACAGAAGATCTCTGAAATAATTTGCCTGCTAAAGTTTTCCATTTGTACTTACACGCAATGTCTACGACAACTAAAGGAGTGGAAAAGATTGAAATTTGCCTCTGAACTTTGCGAAATGTTCCCTCCTAGTTGCAGGGATAAATCTACTGCTGTTGCCATTAAAAGCAGGGGCTAAATTTTCTCTTATTGACTAACAGGGGAGAGGCTTTGTGAGCCCTTTTTACAAGTGCTTTGAACTTTGAATAATACTGGTTGTTGACAACAACAGTCTTAACCTCCAACGGCTAGGTATCTATCGGTCAAGCTCAATTTAATCACCCTCAAGCTTAAATCAGCCCCAATGGAACTTAAACAATGATCAAGTGCATCACTAAATTAGGTTCCCATGTTGTTGGAACTCAATCAACACAACTCCATCACCAACCCTCTCAAACCATCAATAGCAATGATAGAGCTCTATATCGACCTCCTTATGCTAAAACAAATCTTAGTACACAGTATTCAGCTCCTAAATCATTTGCAGTATTATCGTGAAGGTCAATGTGGATTATAGTGGTTGAGGGTCGATAGCCTTCTATTTTTTCAAAAAATAAATAAATGGTATCATTACTATTAAAAGCACTAGGGAAGTGCTGAATCGATATATACAGACAACATAACCCCGAAAAATCTAACCCATTACAGTTACCCTATCAAATCTATTAAAGAATCCTCCTCCTCTTGTGAACATTCTTCACACCAAAAGTGAAATAGAAGTAGACATTTCATCTTAATAATCTTCAAGTGGCTGCTTCTATCTTTAAAAACTCTGGAATATTTCTCCCTCCAAATTAACCACCATATACGAGCAGTAACCAATCTCTACCATTTCTTCTGTCTAATTATGCCTTCCATACTGTTCCAGTACTTGAGGAAATCAACAGTGTTTGCAGGCATACAAAAATTTATCCCCACAATGTTAAGAAAGAGTTGTTGGTCTGTAAAGGAGCAATGAAGAAACAAATGACTATTCGTTTCTGTACTAGAATCAAGGGCAATGATCTTCTAGAAGAGGTAAAATGGTGATGAGGGAAGGTGGTAAAGATGAAGGTGTATGAGAGATCAGCTAAATGGGTGGTTTCTGTGGAGTTTTTGTTTGTTCTTTCTGAGTATGTAGGGGTGAAGTGTTGGTGGAGTAATTATGGTTTTTAGGTGGTGTTTCTGAGAGCGGAGAGAATCAATTGTTAGGGTAATGGTTGATTTAGAAGGTTGGGGGACTTCGATTGACAAAAAGGAAATTCAGATCATCTCAAAGTTCAAGATCAATCTGGACCATTTTGTGTAGTTAAAGGGCAAATTTGAACATTTTTCCTTGTAAATAAGGTCCAAGTTTTGAAATGCCTATACCATTAGTCACTAAGGACCAATCTGATCCATATTTTTAGTGGCAAGGATAAAGTTAACTCAATTAGTAGCTAAGGGAAATTTGGACGTTTTACCTTTATCATAAAGGAGTTATAAAAGAAAAGAGAGGGAAAAGGGGAACAGCAGGTAGTTGTTTGTTCTCTGCCCTGCAAAGGTTGAAGGATTTGTGACTTAAGTCACAGGTTCTAGCCCTGCACCGCACAAATTAAGCCTGGTGCTAAAGTGGAGAAGGGTGAAGGGAGTGCTCCTTTCCCGAGTTTTGAAGGCTTCAGTTGGACCTAAATGTTGGCTGCAAACAGATTTCTCGGTCATAAGAAAAACTGCTTGCTTGTTCACCATCTGCTTTTGAACTTCTGTTTTTGGACTGAGCAAGTTAAGCTTGGAACTATTAAATATTGTATAATAGTCAACTTTTCATGAAGCAGTTTGTACTATCGCATTCATTTCAGAGAAGCAGACTGAAAACAGAACTTCAAATATATAATAATTGTAGCATCTAATATGTGCTCTAGCTTCTAACTTAGGAACTTTTCTGCATGCGTCTAATATATCATATTTCATCTGAGAGGACCTATTCTAATTTCCTTTGTTTTCCCTAATAAGACGGACCTATCTAATGTAAAGCTGCTAGATAAAGAGAGGCATGGTTATTAGCTTTAGAATCTTCTTTACATTGAAGTTAAACATGTGAAAGCATGTGTGTGAGGCACCTTATACTTGGTAAAAAGGGGAGGTGAAGATGTGGATGTCCTAAGCAATTGAGCAGTACTCGATAAGATGCCTTCATATGTAGACCCAGGATTGCCCCCCTAACTCTTGATTTACATTCCTCAGACTCAACACATAATGTCTATTTGGAGGTCAAAAATTAGTGGTTAATCCATGACAGTCAGTTGCATGTTTTGCATCTCTTCTCAAAAAGATGCTTGAAGAACGAAGGATCCTTGAACTGTTTTTCGTTGTTGCTTCTTACATACAATGTACAATATTTAGTTGCTTTTTTTAATTAATCTTTCTTTGCATTACTGTGTGCCAAAATTTTCAGCGTCCCTCCATCAGCCAGTGGACCTCTTAAAATAGTGTAGATCACTGTCTCTGTTCAGTATACATATCTCCTCGTTCATGATTATGCATGATTCATACAATACCTGACATATCTTGCAGCTATTTGATTGCATCAATGGGGCTTCAAGTATTGTGGAGCTCTGGGCTTGCATGTCTGGACATGTATGCTTTAAGGATAAAGCGGGACCTTCATAATCCAGTCTTAGTGAGCCTATTTGTTGTTGGAGACTGGGTATGTACTTTTGATTTGCTTGCTTTTCTTGCTTATGTGATGTAGCTGAACATGTATAACTGAATCAGTATAAGCACCTGTTCGTCTATTCTATCCTCATTATTGTTTTCTCACCCTTGTTTTGTCCCTAAAAGAGTTCATAGTTTCTTGCTTTCGTTTCTTCATAATTTTCACCAAGAATAAATTTTGATTCCCCTCTCACTTGAAGCAATGACTGCTTGACTTTCTATGCTACTTGTCCCTGGTTATTGACAAACTTGTGAGTTTGAAAGTACAACTTTCTTTGTTTTCGAGTAACAGCTGATATTCAGTCAGTGTCATTGACTCAATCCAGTTTAGAATATTTTGGATACTGTAAACTATTCTTTCCTGCAGTTAAGACCTGTACAAAACAATATGCTATGATAGTCGTCATGATCACCCTGGAAATTCACCTTAACTATGAAATATTCTTCTGTCGCTAGTTCTGCTTTATACGGGGCACTAATGTTCCACTAATCCCTGACTGAAATTTCCCTTATCTACATGACTTGACAGTGGAAGCTTGGTCTTGGTGTTTGTGTCGCTCACTCCTTCAAAAGGAGATCCCCTCCCTTTTTGCCTTCTCTGACCATAATCTAGTCCTGTCAGCAATATTTTAGAACTTTTTTTTTCCTTCTCAGAATGTATATTTCATGTCGCAGGAATCTTAATAGTTTATGTGCGTGTAACTATGTCGTATCCCCTTGCCATTAAAAATGTCTTACTTGATTTGAAGTGCTGATGAACGCCAGATAATTGTCTTGTCTGAATTTCGACTATTTTCATATTCACTGACTTGACTTTAATTACAGGTGACTGCAACCCTGTCACTTGCAGCTGCGTGCTCGTCAGCAGGGATTGCTGTTTTATATTCAAAAGATTTGAAGTTCTGCAGTACTCCACCTCATCTTTCATGTGGTCGATTTGAGCTCTCTGTGGTGTTGGCATTCTTAACCTGGTTTCTTATCGCCATTTCTTCCCACGTGATGTTTTGGATTCTAGCCGCCATCTAATGATTTGAGCACTTCTCTCTACTGAGAATATTGCTTCTGAAATTACCTCCAAGGCCGGTCACATCTAAATCTAATTACACAAACTTGTAATCGTATCTCCCTTTGGCAGTCCACATGAGTTTCTTCTGCACTGATGGAGTTGCTTGGAGTTCAGTTGTGCTCATCAAGTTCAATTTTGATTTGAGTGTAAATTGTAACCTCGTCTTTATACTCTTATCTACTGCAGTTCAATTACATTTAGATCTAGTGTGAGTCCTGAGGTTTTTCGCGAGCAATACAAAATTGGCCCTGCACATTTTGAAATCAAATTTTCACTGTCTAGCTGCTGCATAGCCATTTGAAGTTGTACAAATGCTTATTACTAACATGCTTCAGTTTTCTCCGTTGTACACCTGATGGTCATCTAGTTGATGTAGCTTTTATGAAGTAATCAGAAAATGATAAATATTTTTGTGACTGCTGCATTCTTTCAATGACTATTTTTAACTTAATAAGTGAAGGGGAGAGGCTAGTGAGGCTTATCGAGCTTTATAGGGGACCGACCACTACATAATTGTCGGATAGTACCACATAAACATAACTTGCTTAGCCTCACGTCACCCTTCCAGATACCTTAGCCTTAAAGGTGCCCTTCCAAATATCTCCCGAATAAAGCAGGAACAGACCCCCCCAACCCAAATTGACACCAAGAAGCAAAATCTTTTTTGTGCTTCAAAACTCCATAGTAACAACGAATGTACTAAATTATTAGCAGTGGTATTTCAAAGAAATAGACTAATTAGTAAATTATGTCTCATGTGTATATCTTTAATAATTCATTTCATATTAAAAAAAGTAAAATAAGTTTTAAAAAAAACATTGATTATAACAAGTTTGGAGACCCCAATAATTTTAGTTCATCATGAGTATGGACAATATTGCAGAGAGAAGTTCCTGTCCATATATTGATAGGTCGGATTTGACATGACTCACGCGTTAGTGACTCAAATAATGAAAGCTTTCTTTACTAACCCAACTTATATTTTATAGGTCGCAAAAATTTCTCGTTTTAAATAGATGATATGTGTATTATTATACGAAAATATAGAAACATCGGCCCATTAGCTCAGTTGGTTAGAGCGTCGTGCTAATAACGCGAAGGTCGCAGGTTCGAGACCTGCATGGGCCAGAATGTACATTTTAACTGTCAGGCTTTTTTCCTTTTTCTTAATTAGGTTATGGGAAAATTAATTTCAATTGATATTTACTTCTGCTCAATTTCCTTGGAATTGGTGAGTTTATTTACTTGTAAAATTCAGAACTAGATAAGCAAATTTTATAGATGGTCACATAATTATAGATTTTCTACAATAATAATATTACATAATTTTATTATGTCACTTAGAAGTAAAAAATGTAAAATTTGGGTGGAATTTCTTTCTTCTTTATTAGTATGTATTTATTATCTTTTGATTATCGAGAGGCTTTTTCTTGTTAATTTTGGTAATATCAATTTCAATTAAAATTACTTTTGTTCATTCACTTATCAAGGTCAGAAATAGACGTATTTTTTTCTTTTCTATGACTATTGTGTTTCATCATTATCTTATAAAAAAGTTTATTTGAATCAACAATATGACAAAAATCAAATGAACCAAATAACGTGACCAAACCAATATATACACCTTGAAATTTTTACAAATAATAGAAAAGCAAAAGTCTGAGTTCCCTTTGGTTATCCTCAAACAAGAAACCATCACAGTAAGTAAAAGTCTGAAGTCCCCTTTGGTTAATCCTCAAACTTACACCAAACTAAAAACCATCAAACGAAAGAAAAAGAAAAAGCTTGTCACACGTGAGAAGTTAACACAATTACACCTTAAACCCAAACAAGTCTGACGTCCCATTGCTATTAGTTTTCCTTTAGCAAAAGTTATTCCTTTTCAACTTCAACCTGAAGATCATCGATCACTTCACAGCACGAGAAGAAATCCGTTGGAAGCTAGCCACGGGTGACTGAACTCCACCTGACACCATTCTTTTGGTAACAGTACTCGCAGAAGGTGACGATGATGAAGTTGTCGAAAACATAGAATCAACATGTCCAAAAATTTGTAAATCAGACATTTCATAACGTCCCGAATCACCTGAAAGTTTCATGTAAGAAGCCGAAGGCGATTCAGACATCCATGTTTCCCTTCCATTTTTGTACTCAACTATTGCTTTGTAAACAAAAGGTATCAACCCCTCCATTTTTTTTTGGCAAGTATAGAAGAAATTTTTGAGTGTTGAAGGAAGACCTTTTGCAAGGGGGAATATTTATATAGTAAGGTGTGGTTTATTGGATAGGATAGTCTAGCTGTAAATGCTAAGGAAAATATAATATAAAGAATCTTCTAAGCAAAAAATTTCCACACGTGAAAGCTCCATTTTAGCTACATTACTTTTACATTTCACCAAATTTCAATTTATTATTATTTCTCTTGATCTGACTTAACACATTTTAGTTATTACTAAAATATTTGAGTTTGGTAGGTATTTTCATTTAAAATCCATTGGCCAGTGGATGATCCTAAATAAACAATCCCATTGTTTATTTTATCATGCTTTAATTAGTATCCATGGTTTTTTCATGATATGACTATATTATGTATGGTAGTTTGGCTTTTCTGGCTTAAATTAATTTATATTATGATTCATCTGAACTAAGTAATTTTAATTTAGATTATATATATTGAAAAAAATTACTTGATAAGTATAAATAGTTTTACTGTCTTAATATATGTGTCATAATTTAAAATTTTGAGAATCAATTTTTTTAAAATCTATTCGTAAATTCAGATATAGGATCTTTATATTTTTTAAAAATAAAATTTACATTTTTAAAAAACTACATAAAAAATATTATAAATTACAATAATTAATAATTTAAAATATTTCAAAAAAATAAAAAATCACGATTAAAAAACCCGTTTAACTCTTGAAATTAAAACACCACTACAACAATAATTGTTATTGAAGGCGTAATGTCGAACTTATGGTAGATTAGTTTTGAACTCAAAAATTCATAGGAGTAATATGCAAATCCTAAATCCAGTATTATATTGTTACGTATTGTTTTATAATCTGTTGTGTATTGTATCATATTGTATTGTATTATATGGTGTTATTGTATTGTATTGTATAATGAATACAACGTTTTAATAAATTGTATCGTTCTTCATCGTTACATTATGTCATGCATCTGATTTGAATGATAAATCTACAAGAAAACTAGAGTATGAGATATAGCTACTATAAAAAAAAGGTAGGATAAAATATATAAGAGGATTATTAAATAATAAGTAAAGAACAAATAAAAAATAATATTAAAATAACGATGCGATCACATCAAATTGATTATTATATAAAATAAGACTTTTCATCATTACTTAACGATGAATTTAAATGATACAATAGAATAAAATGGGTAACAACCATCCAAACAAGGTGTTATAGATAATAGATATATATCAGGTTAGCAGTATATATGCGCCACATGATGACTATGTCAATATATAATAGTACTATTTTAATGGTTAGTTAATATGTAGTTTTTCACTATTTGGTGACTATACCATATCTTTTAATTTTAAATAAGATATGGTGATTCTTAATTTAGAAGCTTTCAAACTCAAAAGTGATGTACATGCTGCCACTTTCATTTGCTATTAACAGCTGAACTATGTACAACTTTCCCAGCAAACTAATTATTTTTTTCTTTTCTCATTTTATTCCCATCTAAGGTTGGCTGACTATGCTCCTGTCACGATCCGAAATTCGGGCGTGATGACACTTATTCTTTTCCACTGGACAAGTCAGTTTAAACCCATTAAATGCAGAATATAAAAGCGAAAAGCAATTTAGATAGCTAAATATAAAAGCGAAAAGCAGTTTAGATAGCTAAATATAAATAAAGCGGAAACTTAGTCAACTACAAAAATCCCCCACGGACTGGTTATCACATGCACAAGCCTTCTAATTACAAGATACAAAACAAATACAAGTCTCAATCTTTGTCTCTCGAATAGAACAAAGTAATAAGTAAATAGGAATAGGAAAGACGGCCGGCATCAACAGCTATCTCTCGAATCTCCTCAGAAAGCCTTGGATGAAAATAAGAAAAATTGGGTCACTGTCCGGACTCAGAACCTACACAAGTGTAGCTAGCAAGGAGTGAGTACCAACAACGCGGTACCCAACAAGTAAACAACTAAGACTAAGCAAAGCTAATAAAATACACGTACCCCTGTCACACCATCCAACCCCAGACTACAACCTGCATAGAGAACAACCCAGTCTAACAGTTCTAACAGCACAATATTCATACACCTCAACCACAATACACAAGCAAAGCAGCACAATCAGTAATATAGATCAAGAGTGTAACGATCTAGCCTGTCGTTACTAAAACTATCTACGGTAAAGGTATACGAATCTCTTTCTTCATAAGACTAAGATCAATTCCTTGATATGCGAATGCATTAGTTGTGAATTAAGGTCATACTATGCTCCTATCTCAAAGTTGAGTTAAAAGTGTCTTTCCGATTAGTTTTAGACTTGAGTTCAAACTAGGTTCAATGAGAGAACCATTGTGTGTGTATCATCTGTAAATTGATCATGACTATATGTATGATGATAGAGAAACTGACTTGATGATAATTGAGCATGCCCATTCTGCGTAATAATTGATGTAAAAGGACTGAAGGTCCAAGTATTACCATGTTAACAGTTGTAATTGAGATTTACATGGTGAAATTGTATATTGATCTTAAAATTATAAATTGGTAATGTGTTTCTATATATATGCATGTTCAGATTATGTTATGGTTGGTAGATACATTTGTATCGTAGGTATGAGGCCGTGGTAAACAAGTAGAGAGTATTTGATGTGTGGTTTAATAAGATGAGCTACTTAGAGTCAGATATTGATGGTGTATTTTTGGTATATTTGAAAAAAAGGGATTGGGAGAGAAGTTAGAGTTAGTGTCTCCAGCCAGGCCACTTTGGCAGGAGGAATTCCGCTGTGGCGAGGCCGCTAGAGCGGGATAAATCCCGCCACAGCAGACCAGTACGGTTATAAGGTAAGTTTTAGTTCACTTAAATGTTTAACTCTTCCAAGTGAGATGTTAATTATTCTAGGGTTAGGTGTTGGTGTGAAAGTTAAAGGTAATAGATTTATTAAACAAAGTTAGTAGTGACCCGTAGTTTGGAAGATCATTTATGTGATAGAAGGGTTAGGCCTTGATTTATATTAGAGTTGGAAGCGGACCAACTAGAAGGGATGAGAGTTAGGATTGAACGAATTTAATGAGGTTATCAAAAATAGTAAGAGTTGCGCATAAAGGTTTGGCAGTGTATTTCTTAAGAGCATGTTTCTTCTCGTTGATTTTTTTATATTATGCGGTGGGTATCGGGTTGACTGATGATGCCTACCAGTACGTGTTGTTTGTACTGATACTACTCTTTTTATGCCACTTGGCATAGTTTGATTGTAGGGTAAGTGATGTTTCTTAGGAGAAGACAAAAATGATTCTCCAACAGCTTATACTCTTCATTCCTTATGGTGGGAGCTATGCTATTACTTTATTTATATTTTGTATCTTTAGAAGCTCTTGTACCTGTTTAGACTAGTATCCTTAGGGGTGTTAGTATGTTTCTAGTGATAAAACTTAGAGTTTTAAAATTTTCAATTATGGTGTATTTCTGACTTTTTAGGTTGGCATTTGGCAATTGTTAAACTTTTGCATGTTATTTCTATAAGGGTTTTCCTATTTAAGTGTTAGACTAGGTGCCCGTACGGCCTGATGAGTTGGGTTGTGACAAGTTGGTATCAGAGCCCTGATTACCGGTCTCCAGTACAAGAGAAAGTGTGAAATAGACTCCTGCGGATTGGTGTGTTGATGTCCACATATAATCTTCAGGAAACTATGAAGCATTTTAGGAAGTAGTTCCATTCCTTATCTCTTTTTCATGCAGTTTGTCACCTATGGTATGGGTTGGTATCTTCAGATTCCAATTGGTATCTCAATAAAGTAGACTTGATGTCGTTGTTGGGGCTAAAGGTACACAAGTAAGGAAAATTGGAACCAAGAAGGTTTCAATTGGTATCTGGCCTTAGAGGCTGAGTAAAGGTATGGATGATTAACTAATGGTCATCAATAAAGCAAATCAAGTTAATAACTTTGACTTGCTTGTGTGATGTAACTTGATCTTGTGATTATATGCATAGTGTTGCTTATATAACCATCAGAGTGTGAAGTGTAATTACATGAATGATATGATGTGATTATATGCATAGTGTTGTCTGAAATACCTGCTAGTGTGTGAAGTGTACTTGCCTGAATGGTTGAAATTATGTGAGATATGATTGCTTAGGTTTTGCAAACTTGTGGTTAGAAAGAGATTCATAACTTGGTTATGTGCAATGGTCTATAATAAACCACAAGATGATGAATAAACGAATTTCTAACATGTTAAATTATATACTCATGTGAGGGAATACAACTTTTAATTGTGCATGGCCTTACCATTGGTAAAGATGGTAAGACCAAAGAATGATTTATGACTATAGAGAAACTCTGATTTTAGGACAGTCAGAATTGGTTGGGAACCACGTGAGAAAAGGGCTATTGTTGCATAATAGCAAAATGTGTTGTTATGAAAGATTTTTTTAACGTATTTCATAACTGGTTTTAAATAATGTGATGCTGAATTTTTATCTATGCATTATTTGGGTTGATCTTGAAATTATGTTAAAGGCCTTAATGCGGTGTCAGGTGCTTATTATGTCAAGACTTAAGATTGTGAGTTCGGGTTATGTTGTACTTGTGATCATGATTATTTTAACTATTGGATTTAGTTTATGGAGACTCACTGATTTAGTTGTTGCTAAATTGTGTGTCTATTTGTCATAATGGTTTTGACTAATAGATTGAATTTATGGGAACTCTTGTTAAATTGTATCTCTATCTGACACAATTATTTTAACTATGTGATTGAGTTTATGGGAACTCAATATTTTAGTCATTGCTAAACGGTGTCTAATTATCATGAGGTTATTGGTTTAATGTGGATGATGAATAGATCTTTGTGGTGTGCATGTTTGTTTATGCTAAGATAATAGGGAAAAGCTTTTCAAATGTGTAGTACTGGGTTCGACTCTGGATAGACTCCGCCGAAATTTCACTGTGAGAGTCAAGTTGGACTAAGCCACAACCATGAGAGTCAATAAAGAGATTTAGGACAGGGAATACTCTTAGGGAAAGTCTTCTTGAGAAACTATCCCTGTAATCGCCGCTAGGGCAGGATCAACCCACAAGGCGGGCCCGCTAGAGCAGGACAAGGTGAGACATAATCTCAATCCTCTCTCTCCTATTTTACCTTATCCCACCCTTCTACTCCAGAATGAGTAATAGTTAAATCTATACCCATTGTGTAGTATAGAAGGGAATTTAATGAGAAATCGTATAACTAAGCTATGGGTTACGGGCAGAAATTCAGTTGTCTTAGTTGTTTGATTTAAAGTGAACTGGGTAAGAGGGTGGTGTAATGATTGGAGAGATATTGATTGTGATATATTTTTTACAGACGGGTGAAGTTGTAGTGGACATAGTAGTATGTACAGAGATATAAAATATGTGGATATTGGTGATAAACCTTAGGGGTTGGCAATGTAGGTGATGGTTTTATTTCTCTGTATGTGTCTCATATACTTGCTAAATTATTTCATGGTATGCATATGTGTATATAAATAGGGAAACATGCTATACTTTATGTGAAATGATCACTATTGCCTGTTTTATGATGACCCTATTCTTGGTAACATAATGTTGAATACTAAATGTAATTGTGGCTGTTTTATATGCTGGGATCGGGTGTCACGTTCTGACACATATTTGGATAGGATGTCACGCTTTGACATAAATTTTAGATCGGTTGTCATATTTCGACATACAAATAGATGTTTATAGGTCCCATAAGAGGACTCTTTATTGCAAATGCCTGATATTGACAAGGATGTGAATCTTATGATAAGCCTTGATAGTCCCATTGTGATAGTGAATTACTTGAACTTGTCATTCTTCATTAATGTGTGAACATGTCAAATTGTATTTTTTTCTTGGATCATGTGATGATATGGAGAGTGTGATGCTGAGATCTTTGCCGACGAATGTGATTGATGCTCGATTATTGATTGTGAATCAGCATTCTTATAAACTTAATCATGGTCTATTGATTCGTGTGTTCGATTCGTGAGATACCTTATGGTTACTACTCTTTGAGTAGGGATGATGTGCTCGTTATAACGTTGGTTAGGGTGTAAGAACTCGGGTAAGATTTTCCCTAACATGAGAGTTGATAAGGTTTCAGTTAGGTAGAATTTAATAAACCTTATGAATCGAGTGGTTTAGAGATATGTGGTAAACCTCTAGATGTAGTGTTTGACGTAAAAAGGTTAGTCTGGAATGTGATTCTTTCCCTAAGTTGTAGTGGTGTCTCATCATTGATTTTGGAAAACTCTTATATCGGCTCGTGCTCTCTCCAATGTCTTGTTATTCGGGGATGAACGAGGGAAAATTGGTATATATTGTAATAATCTAGCGCATCATTACGAAAAATATCTGCGATAAAGGTATACAAATCTCTTTCGTCATAAGACTAGGATCAATTTTTTGATATGTGAATGCATTAGTTGTGAATTAAGGTCGTACTATGCTCCTATCTCAAAGTTGAGTTGAATGTGTCTTTTTGATTTAGTTTTGGACTTGAGTTCAAACTAGGATCACCTTAAAATGACCATATCTCTCCTCCTATAATGAATTAAGTGTCCCATGACCTATTAAAATTAAAGGATTATGAGTTTTCTTTCCAACGCCGCTGAATTTGCATCATTTGAAGTTTAGAGTAAAATGTTATGCTTTTTTTACTAAGCACTGTCGGTGCCAAAGCCATTGTGGCGGGATTTAGGCCATTGTGACGGGAACATCAGAGCAGGATGGTCCCACTTTGGCGGTACAGATGGAATTTAAAGTCGAAAAAAACCTTAGAATGATTTATTTTATTTTCACTTCGTTCTTAAAAGACCAAAAGTGCCCTATACAATTTATATTTGATATCTATTCAGTCTTCACCGGAATTGTTGAAGATATCTCGAAGGCGACTAGGAAGATTGACGGTCATAAAATGCGAGTCTTCTTCAGAGGGGGAAAAGGCAAGTCAAGGTCATATTGGGACCGTGCTTTTAGAATGCTATCATTTTAGATCGAGAATAAGCTAAAGCTTCACAAAAGGAGTCAACAGTTCGCAATCAGACTTTTACAACAACTCTTTGGCGCCTAGGTAGGCTAGGCTTAATTGAGTAGTTTAGACTTGTTTCCAATTACATGATATTTTATTTATTTTCTTAAGATTGTCCTATTCTTTTTCCTCCCTAGTTTTTTTTTCAAAATTATAAGGACTCGGATTATATTAATTTTTGATTTCTTTTATTGGATAACCTGCCTATTCATTTAGACAAGTCTCTTAACTTCTAGCCTTCTTCATAACTTTAACCTAATACTGTAATTGGAAAAAATAATAATCAAGTTGCATAACAAGTCAAACAAAATAAGGAAACATTAATTAATGGGAAATTTAATTATTCTTTTCAAACTATAATGTGCTATTAGGAGAGTTGCGTACCCATGGGGAAGTTACAGTTTAACTAATAATAAGGGGATTAATATAATTCTAAAACTATTTATTTTTTTCAACTATATCACTATTTGAATGTAACCATCCCCCAACTTTCTTCTGATTAATTCGTTCAATAATATTTGCTAATTAGAAACTAAAATGTCTTCATAATTAATTAAGAACTTATTCTAACCAGCATTTGTATTCAATCAATATTTCGAAAACCTTACGTTTTAGTCCACGGCTTTTATAATAAGTTTATTGCTAGTAGATTGAAGGAGAAAACTACTGGCGTGTATGAAAAAGAATTAATTTTAATAACATGGTCAATCATAGCTTGTACTCATATTAGTATTATATTACTACGTACGAATTTATTAAATTAAATAAATGCTTACATTTGTGACTTTCTGTTAGACATCTAATTTAATTTTGTTGCTTGTTAGACTATAATTAAGATGGACTCCACTTGAGATGAAGTCATAACTTGCATCACTAACTAATTATTATTTTTTATCTTTAAGTAAATTTCTTTTTCTTTCTGATTAAAAAAGAGTTAGCTTCAAAGTAGTAATCAAGGTGTCTTACTCCTAATGCCATTATAGATAAAACTTTGTGCGCCTTTGTGTTGGGCGTTAGGTAAAGGAGGAGGATTTAGCTCTTTTCACATATCTCAAACTAAAGTCATAAGAACATCTTTTTGAGTAGGGTCATAAATAAGCAGATTTAACTGAATTTATATAGATTTAAATGAATTGAATTAATAAATTTGAATTATTTATATGGATTGAAATAGACTAAAATGAGTTTTAATTTATTTATTTATTTTCTTATAATCTACATAAGAATACCTAATAAACAAAATTCTTTTTATGGGCTATATATAATATAATAAACCAAAAATAATTAAAAATATTTTAACAAGGTTTCTTATAGGTCATTTGGCTATATATTTACTCAATTTAAAAAAATTGAATTTGACGGATTAAGATGAATTGAGGTAGAAAATAAGACGATTATTGATTCACTCAAACTTGAAGGGAAATTGGAATTATTGGCTATGTTCGGTTCATTAGTGACGGATAATGAGCTCGCAATTCCTTCGAATAAGATGGTAGCCTTCCTTGTAAGGAAATTCCCTTGAGGTCTTCACGTTTGGTTTTTTTTCTTTTTATATGTTTCAATTTTCTTAATTTTATCAACTAAGAAATAGTTGAAACTATACTATATATTCTTCACTAATTAATTAAAATAAAGTTGAAAGAAAGCAAATGTACTCCCTCCATCTTCATGTATACAATTTATATTTGATATCTATTCAGTCTTCACCGGAATTGTTGAAGATATCTCGAAGGCGACTAGGAGGATTTTCTTCTTTTTATGATGAAATGAGAAAGTGGATTTTAATAATTGTAGACGAATGCAGATTCATAATTTGAAATTTATAGATTTTTGTAGGTATTTTAAATAATATACTATTGAATTTTTTCTTTATTGAATATATTAAATCTAAGCAAAAGTTATTGATTTCATGTTAATCGATAGATTATACTATTACCAACATGAGTTGTGGTGCAGTGGTAGGGCTGCTTCACCCTTAACCAGAGGTCTTGGGTGTGAGTCCTGAATATGAAGAAAATCTTGTTGGGAGAGTCACTCTCGAATGAGCCCTGCAGTGCGCAATTCAAATTTAGTCGGAGCTTTAATATGGACTCCTAACACGAAATGGAAAACCCAAAAAATAGATTATACTGTTGATTCGGTACATCGTATGCAAATTAAAAAAAAAACAAATAGCCATGGTCCATGGACTTTATCAAATTACTGTGCAAGGTGGCACACTTCAAACTAACTAAGCTAATCGACTAATTAATTAACTACACGTCAAATAGAATTCATTATAGAGAAAAACACAAATAGCCGCCCAATAAGATTGATAAATCCAATATAGCCTTAAATTTAGAGTTAGTTTGAGTAATAAAGGAATAATAGAGTTTTATTTAGTTTATTATTGTAATGGGACTGCTAATTGGATTAATTTTACAAGATTAGAAAACTAAATGGTAGGTAACTTACAGAAATTTCACTAGTTTAGGAGTTAATTACTTAGATCCTTGCTTAGTTTGTAATATTACGAATCTTATCAGATTTTGGTGTGTTCATATATATGTATCTCGGAATACATGGGTCAAAATCAAGTGTAATTTATTCAAGATACACTATATTAATGTGGATTAGCATGTAGCTGGGATACATAGAAAAATCTCACCCGCCTCTCTCCTATCTCGCTCGCCACTCTCCTATCTCACTCACTTATTTAGTATCCAAGATACATAAGAATCACATCATATACATGTATATAGTGTGATTCACATGTATTTGGGATACATAGACAAATGTCACTCGCCTCTTTCATGTTCTCGATCGCCTCTTTCCCTATTACAGTGTATCTAAGAGCAAAAAAACATGTAGCTAGGTATATTTGACTTGAAATCTGGTGATTGGTATGAAATTATTAATTAGTGCATGAGATAAAATGTAATAATATTAAACTATAAGAAGAATTAGTAAACATGATAGGAAAGTTTGTGTAATTAAGTAGTTTCTCCAAAACTAAACATCCATTAGAACTGGATTATACACTACTGTTGTCTCCAATGGGCTGTGGACAAAGCCCAACTGCTGAAATAGTTTGGGCTTGGGCTGCATGTTGGAGGTTGAGTAAAACCTCCCCCAACATTCTCTAACTTGCTCAAGAGATGATGGTGATGATGAACAACCACAATTTTTAGGGATTAAAAAAAAGAATATAGTATCAACAAGAAGATAAAAAATTAAAGTTAGAATAAATATGATTAAGTGATAAATACATATATGAATGATTTCTATATATTTTGCTCTCATTAATTTGATATAAATATTGATTATCGATATCAACCAATACACTACACATGAATATATGGATGGGCTTGCCCACCATGTGAATGCAACATAGTATAGGACTATGCTTGAGTTGGGCTTTGCACAACTTAATAGCCTAATTTGATGTTCAGTTTTGTCGCCTATACTTAATGGGCTACAGAAAGATCTTTCCTTTACTCTTACCAGATCATATTTATTTATTTATTGATATTTTTTTTCTTTTTGGGGGTTTAATTTTTATATATCGAAAATCCAAAAAAAATTTATCCTATCAAATTAAGCATAGATTGATATTTTCAACAAGTAGATAATAACATATTGAAAATCAGTTAAATTACATTAATAAAATGTTTTATGACCAAACAGCTACTTAGAATCTTCCAAAATTCTGAATTTTACGATGATTTTCTTGGTTTCCCATTCGATTTCGGTACACGTCTTGGAGTCCGACTATTTTGAATTCGCGCTGGGTAGGGCCTCATTCAAGGGGTAGCGCTTCCTGCCAAAATTAAATTCATACTTAGGACTTGAACCCGAGTTCTTTGGTTAAAGGAGGAGTAACCCTATTCACTGCACCACATCTTTTGGTGATAACATGAATTGATCACAATATATAGAGATAATATCTCAAATGGTCACTCAACTATGGATTTTTTTCGCAGAAAGTCACTCAACTTTGATTTTTAACTCAAAAATCACTCAACTATGAATTTTTTTCTTAGAAAGTCACTCTACTCTAATTTTTAATTCAAAAAAGCCCATAGTTGAATGATTTTTGAGTTAAAAATCAAAATTAAATAACTTTCTGAGAAAATAGTTTATACTTGAGTGACCATGTGAGATATTGTCTCTCAATATATAAGGAGACTTTGTTGCTTCTATCTTTTCCCTAGTTTTTTTCCGAACCCAAAATTACAGAGACTCGATCGGGTTATATCCATTTTTGTTTCTTTTATTGTATAAACTGTACGTTAGTATCTGTTTTAGAGATTCATTTATAAATTTACTCAAGTATCTCTCAACTTCTAGTCAATTGGAAAAAAAAAACATCAAGTGCACCAAGTTGCATAACAAATGAAACAAACTACGGAAACATTAATTAATGGGAGATTTAATTTCTTTTTGTTTTCGTGTCATACTATTTTGTGCAATTAGAATATTAGATGAGAAGTCTCTACAGTTTAAACTAATAATAAGGGGGTTTATAGATAATAATAATTGAGTTTCCGTCAAATATTTATAGATATTTAGCAATTTCGTAAATTTAAATTGTTGAGTTCACGTGAACCCGTAATTTATAAGCTAGCTGTTCATATGCAATTTTAAAAAGTGTCGTGATCATGTTTACACTTGAGATAATACATATGATCAATTTTAAAAAGTGTCGTGATCATGTTTACACTTGAGATAATACATATGATTATTCACAACGATAAGAAATAAAATTTGAAAATAACGTAACTCTAAAAGCTCACTCACAAAGTAAAAATATGTCCAACCATATAATAAGACAAATAATCCATTCGTCGATCAAAGTGGAACACTTAACACCCAATTTCATGCGCTCCGTGATTGCCAATTGAAGCATAAACAGTATAACATGAGCCTCAACAGTCTATTGGGTACGGAGTCAGAGCCGAAAGTGAAATAGTAGAAGGACAATTTTGACCCTTTCTTCTCTATCATTTACCTTCTTTGACTTGATGAAATCCACTCTCTCTAAATTTAAGGGATCATGATATTTGGGATTATTTTGTATTGCATGTGATGCTTGAGAATAACATATTTTAATACAATTAGAATTTCTTATTCTCTCTTCCAAACAATGGTTTCATGAGTTGGCATAACAACTATATTGCATATGCATGAAACTATGCTAAATTCACTTCAAAGATGAAACAATCATTGTGTATACGTAGATGTCATGTTTATTTGATACTGATCACTTAGACTGAGTCAAACATAACAAATTGTTTCCATCAAAATAATTTTGATAGCTGAATATATATAATACTTGAAATAATAAGATATGATAATAATGACATATAATTTCTTAAAGTCCATATCCACCAACTGAATCGAGGAACTTTTAAAAGCCACTGCTGAGCACACTAGTAATATTCAATTTCTAAACCAAATTTGATGTTGTCATCACCAGACCACGCATGTGGGATCCTTCATTGCTAGTGTTATTATTCTTTTTAATAACTATCTTTTTTTAATTTTTTTGTTCAATGTTTGATATATATTCGTTTTTGGATTCTGCTTAATTTGTATTTGCACCATGCTAGGCCTATTAAGGAGGAATTAACACTTTCTATCAAAAAATTTTATTTTATTTTCAAGGTTCGAATTCAATACTTATGAATAGAGATGAAAAAGTCCTATCTGTCTCATCGTAATATTTGGTGGCTCTATTTTATATATATATATTGAGGCCAGCTCATGGCCGGACGGCTAGGAATAACGGGTGTAACTATTTATGATGCCTGTCTTTTGTCAAGGAAACAATATTCAATGAAGAAATTATTTTAATTATGGGATGATTTTTAAATTAAAGGTGGCAATTGGAGTGGTTGAATTCGTGTTTGGACGTGTTAACAATAGGAAATATAAATAAATTGTGACATAATTAAATTAAACAGGCTGAGTCTATAATGAGCTGCAGGTCATTGTTTTGTTTTGATTCTGACATAGAATATATATATATATATATATATATATATATATATATATTAAGTAAATTTAAATAATATATATATATAAGTAAATTTAAATAATATATATATATATATTATTTAAATTTACTTAAAAGATTATTTAACAGATCTTATTCTTTATTGCCTTTTATTAAGATTTTAGTTCAACAAATTATATTTCATCTTTCTTACTACTACAACATACTTAGCGTAATCTCATTATAATTTAGATCTGGAAAAAAAGTATTGATATGTAGGCATGCCTTACTCCACGTACTTTGATAAGAGAGATCAAGTTGTGTATAATAAATTCTCAATTCGAGTAAATCATATTTAAAAAATCAAGTATATATGCAGAACAAATACAATAGTCAATAAAATCCATATTAAAAATAACGGAGAAAAGAATAGTAGCAACAACAAATAATATATATGATAACTGAGCAAAGGAGACATTAAGATTGAAAAATAAGATATATAGTAAAAGAGTAATAAAATAATAGTCTTTCTGTCCCATTTTAGTTGTCATGTTACGCTTTTCAAAAGTTAATTTGACTAATTTTTAAAGTTAAATTATATTACTTTTAACTCAATATTATAAAGTAAAAATTAGATATTTAAAAACTATACGAAAGTACTATAAGTTACAATTTTTTTCACATCAATATGATAAAAAAATATATCTTAAAATGTTAATCAAAATTCATTTAGTTTGACTCTCAAAAAAGAAACCATGACAACTAAAATGAGACGGAGGGAGTACTTATGAGAAAACTAGACAACACTCGATTACCTACTAACCTTCTATTTTAATAGTTGACTTTCAGATTTTTTTATTTAGGATCATGTCCTCATTATAAGCTTCAGGTGTGTTTGTTCTATCTAATGTCCTCTCTCCAATATTTTTTCAACCTACATCCATCTCTCCTCATACCCATTATAGCCAACTCAAGAAGCGATCTCTAATATCTCTTGAAATAAGTTTGAGGAGTAAACATTTATCGTACCACGAACCACGAACCCACAATTAAATTAAAGAGATATTCCAATTTGAGGACATAAATAATTTTTCTAACTTGAAATGTGTGAAAGTTATGCTTCAAATTAAAAGTTGGTCCATTATATTGCATTAATTAACTACGTACTAGATTATTGGCTACTAATAACTTATGTATAGGACTATAGGTGTGGTATTCGGTATTACTTTCCAAATACGTGAAAAAAGTTTTTTATCATAGATGCAGATGCCACACGATTTATTTTGAATCCAAAAGTTCTTTTTCTTTATTGGTATAAATTATCATTCAGTGTCCGGAATATACTGATTAGACTAATTCAAATTTCAATCTTAAAAATCATCTAAATTAAAAGTTGACATATTGACTAATAAACATTATTTTTATTTAGGTTTGCAACACATAATTCAGGTGAGTTCTCCGGTTAATTAATTATACATGCATGCAGCCTTTAAATCAAACTTGCATTCATGAATAAAAGCCCCTTCCAGAACTCCCGTAACGTTAACTCTTACTCTCACCGCTAATTTATTTGTTCATATTTAATTTGAAACACTCGTAAAGAGTTAATTAATAAAATGATTGTAACAACCTGACCCGTCGTTAGGAATAGGCCAATGGGGAAGGATTTCGGATCAGAAAACTTCGGGTAGTAAATTTGGAAAGATTTAGCCTAGGCCAGACTTGGACGAATTCTGAGTCAGGTGAAGTCTAGGGCGACCATGTGAATGGTGGGAGATCGAATCTCTGATTTAATTGGATATGCTGATAGCCAGAACAATACGGAGCATTTACAGCTTCGCGGAATCGCATTCGGGTGAGTAAAACTCTCGGAATTGAATTTGGCGTGAAGGGTATATTTTAATACAACTTGAGAAGGGGGTGTGTTGTGAAATGGGGGCTTGGAGCTCAAACTCCGAGCTCTCTATTTTCGTGCAACCCGACAGAGCGGAATTTCTCCCATCAGAGAAGGATGGGTCCCGCCAGAGCGGGGCAGACGTGACTTAAGTCGGGAAAAAACCCCAGAACGGTCTTTTCTGCAGAAACTGTTCCTAAAGCTTCAGGAGGCGACCTAGGGCGAATTCTTTCAATTTTCCACAGATTTCCTTGCTTAAGGTAAGGATTTTACTCCCTAAATTTATCATTTGATTCCTATAACTAGAAATTATGGTTGGTAATCATTAGGGGAGGGTTTGAAGGAGAACTAATGGTGAGGAAATAGGTTGGGGTTATGATCATGGATTTGGCTTAAGGTGTAAATTATGTTATATTTCATGATAGTTAGGTCATTGTGTTGATCCTTTAGTTGTATTTACTATTTTCTAAACCAAGAATGAGAAGAACGAACCTGGAAAGGAAAGGCTCTTGCATTGTAAAGTTGTTGAAGCTTGAATTTGAGGTAGGTGATGGTCTAGTTCTCCGTATGTGTTTCATATACTTGCTAAATTGCTTCACGATATGCATGTGTGTATATGAATAGAAAAACATGCTAGATTATGTGTAAAATGATCACTTGCTGGCCTGTATTTGTGATGAACCTGTTCTTGGTGAGATAAATGTTGTAATACTGAATGTAATTGTGATTGTGGTATGTTTGGATTGGGTGTCATGTTTCGACACATAATTGGATCGGGTGTCAAGTTTCGACACATAATTGAATTAGGTGTCACGTTCTGACACATAATTGGATCGGGTGTCACGTTTCGACACAAAGTTGATTATTTGTAGGTCCCTTGAAAGGACCCTTGCATGAAGTTATAGCATGTGGAAGGTATTGAGTTGTGATGTTGCTGAATATGGTTGAACATGAGATTAGTTGACTTATTATGTATATGTATATGCGTATTGTGTTGAATTTACTTATTTATAATCCTCTTACTGGCTAACAGCGTGATCCTACCAGTACATCATTATTTTTGTATACTGATACTATTCTTGCTCTAACATTTTGTTGTGTACATGACATATTCAACCGGCTGCGGAGAGACCTCAATTAGAAGAGTAAAAGTTTGTTCAAAGTCAAAAGGTGAACTATTCTGTCATGCTGCCGTGGACTTTCTCATTAGTGTCATGCCCCTAGAGGGTACCCTAGATGTGGTCGGCACTCGAAGACCATTGCTGGTCTCCAAGCAAACCACTTGGTCCAATCACACATTCATTAATTCATTCATTCATGCACACAGTAGAAGACTCAATGCAATTTAAAAGGAATTCAAATAGGCTAACTAACTCAATATTTTGAAGAAGTATAAAGCAATTTAAATCCAATCTCAACTTAAATTGAACTTAAGGAAAAAGTTTGAAAACAAGAACAAAGACTCAACATCATCACTATCCATCTATGAATCCTCTATCACTATCCAGATGGTGCCAATGACAAGTTCATGGCTATCTAAAAGAATTTACTAATATAAAGATGAAATAAATATGATCCCTCCGAAAAGCAAGGAGGTCTCACCACTCTCAGGAAGAAAGTAGATCTCAACGGAGTATTTATTGATGATCTCGCGCACCTGTATCTGCATCATGAAATAATACAGGCCAAAAGGCGTCAGTACATGAAATATATGAGAATGTAAAATGGCAGGAAGGAGAAACAATCAACAACACTTACCTCAATCTTATCAATCAACTCAAAGGACTCAACTCAAAGGATATGCAAATTTATAATATAGCAAAACTTTGCAAAATCGACTCAATCACCCATAATCTTAATCAAACAACCCTATCAGGCAAGATCATATCCTAATTGGAAGTTTTTCTAATTGAAAATCATCACCTATGAGCCGGTGATATACAACGAAGCGGTGTCATTACCACACCCATCCAATACTTTGCCAGGGTAATGAATGAATCACTATCATTGGATCCACAATCTATCAAAGTCTATCGTTTTGGGACTTAAGGGGTTTAACCCTCCATCCTAGATGCCTATGTAGTTCATTGGATTTGAGTAGTGACTATACTCTTACCCAATTAGGTACTCAATACTCCTTCCAAGACTCAATGCTCATAAGACAATCAATCCCAATCAAATCAATCAATAAGTCTCATAAGGACTCGTATCAGTTCATCAGTCATATCTAATCAATCCTTTTAACCAATCAATTGTACAATCATTCCTAATCATTTATTTAAGAATAGTTTTTGACAATCGTTTATGACAACATTCAGTTGAGACCATTCATTTGGGTTCAATTATGAAGATATAAAGGACTATCAAGTTTCATCAAGACTATCATCATACTCACATCCCAATTAAAATCATCATTCATAAGTTCAAGGCTTTAGATTCAATCCTTAGGCATATACATTCAACATTAATCAAAATACTACTAGGATTTATGAAATAGTAGTTTAAATCATTCGTTCAAGAAATAAGTTCGTAGAAAAACATCAATTACGTAATATTATATAAAGTATGTTAAATTTAAGGAAATTCTCAAGAAACACTATCACGGAAACTCAATTCATTCAGAAATCAACATATCACAATCATGGGGCACATGGAAGAATAAATTACATGCTTTATTTTAGCCTTACATACCTGAGATAAAGACAAGATAATCAATCTGGCAAGAAGTTGTTTGAATCTTTTGAACCCTAGCCTCTTCTCCACTCCTTAGCCTTAGGTCTCTAGTTAGATTGTGTGGAATGGACTTAGGAATATTTAACAACTCTTTTAAGGTCAAAAATGACTTATATTAGTTGTGGGTTAAGTACAGTAGGGGTGTAAAAAATACCGGAATGTCCCTCCTTGAAAATAAAAAAGGGACAGAAAATTTAGCCTGTGAGGGAACAAGTGCGCGATGAGAACTTGTTCCCTCATAGTTCATTTTTTCATTTGAAATTTTTCTAATCGAATTTTAACCCCATAGAAAATAAATAGGATAAAATTAAGTGCAGGTCCGCGGCAGGTCTATGACGTGGACCTGTCACTCACTCATCTGTTTTTATGGCTTCACTGCCATCCCCACCATATCAGCAGCAGCCAACAGATGAGGTGGTAGGCATAGACAAATTTTTCAGGCCACTAATGGGTCTTTTAATGACTGGTACTGAGTATGACATGCTCACCAAGTTCCTCAAACTCAAATCCCTGTCTTTCAAGGTACATAAAATGAAGATGCCTATGAATTTATTCTTGATTGCTATGAGAAGTTGCAAAAACTGGGTATAGTGCGTTAGCATGGAGTGGAGTTTGTGATTTTTTAGCTGCAGGGTAAGGCCAAGCAGTGGTGGAAGGCTTATGTTGAGTGTTGTTCGCCTGTGTTGCCACCACTTACTTGGATTCAGTTTCATGTTTTGTTCCTAGGAAAGTATGTGCTCCGTGCTTTGAGAGATAGAAAAAAGGATGAGTTTATGGCCCTTGAGCAAAGAGGGTTATCAATGGCTGCTTATGAAGCCAAATTTCATGCATTATCCAAGGAAGCTACCCAGTTGGTCACTATACAAAAGGAGAGGATTAGGTTGTTCATGATGGGGATGAACCCCGAGTTGCAGAGGTATTTTCTGTCCATATGACTTCGTCTGGAAGAAGTTTCAACGAAGTCACAGACTTTATTAAGAAGGTTGAAGGTGTGAGAAAGGATGGGCAAGCCAAAGCTTTGGCTAAGAAGCCTAAGAGTGCAGGTAACTTCCAGGAATCCTATTCTAGAGGATCAAGTAGCTCGGTGATTGTTGCCCGGCCAATTCAGCCAGCAGTGTCTGCTTCTACTGATAGTTTTTCACGTACTCCACAGTAGCATCAGGCCCATGAGGATCAGGCAGCATCATTCCCAAGTAGCTGTCTGTCCTTTGATCATGACTGTTTTAATTGTGGAGAGCCGAACTATATACGGAGGGAGTACCCTCACCCCCGTAGGACAGTTTTAGCACCCCCAGTAGGCCAGAGTAGTGGTCCCAACAGCTAGAGGGAATAATGGCAGAAGACGTCCATAAAGTGGACGAAGAGAAAATCTTAGAGACAGTGGGGGCCGAGGTAATGGTAGTACAAGTCGAGGAGCAGCCTAGACGGGCAAAGAGGTAGCTCATTAGAATGATCAGGCCCAGTTTTATGTATTTTCAGGCAAGATCGAGGCAGAGGCGTCTGACACAGTTATCACATGTACTATTTTTGTTTGTGATCGCATGGCTACTATTTTATTTGATCCGAGTTCCACTTATTCTTATGTGTCTGTAAATTATGGCCTGGGTTTTGATGCACTGTGTGATATATTGGATGCCCCTGTACATGTTTCTACCCCTGTTGGAGAGTCAGTCATAGTCACCCATGTGTATCGTGCTTGTTATCTTATGTTTATGGGATACCAGACTTTGGTTGACTTAGTGATCTTAGACATGACAGATTTTGATGTGATCTTAGGCATGGCTTGATTGTCCCCCTACTTTGCTGTACTTAATTGCAATGCAAAAATTATGGCTATAGAGATCCCGAGGAGGGAAATATTAGAGTGAAAAAGAGTGTACAAGGCTAAGCCAGCAAGGTCATATCCTTTCTTCGGGCAAGAAAAATGGTGGGGCAGGGTTGTTTGGCTTATTTGGCCCATATCCAAGATGTGGAGGTAGAATCTCCTACTATTGAATCTATTCCAATAGTGTGTGAATTTTCGGAAGTATTTTCATCAGACTTTCCTGGTATGCCTCTTGACCGCGATATAGATTTCTGTATTGACCTAGAATCGGGTACTTGTCCAATTTCTATTTCTTCCTACCGTATGCCTCCAACAGAATTAAAAGAGCTTAAGGCTCAGATTCAGGAGCTTCTTGACAAGGGATTCATTCGTCCTAGTGCCTTCCCTTGAGGTGCTCCGATGTTGTTTGTCAAGAAAAATGATGGTAGTATGAGAATATGTGTTGACTACCAACAACTGAATAAGGTCACTATCAGATGCAAATACCCTCTGCCTCATATTGATGACCTTTTTGACCAGTTACAAGGTGCTTCAATCTTTTTAGAGATTGATCTTAGGTCTGGGTATCATCAGTTGAAAATTAGGCCTGAGGATGTGCCCAAAACAGCTTTTAGGATCAGATATGAGCACTATGAATTTTTAGTAATGTCCTTTGAATTGACCAATACACCTGCAGTCTTTATGATTTTTGATAAATGAGGTGTCCAAACCGTTTCTAGATATATTCGTGATAGTGTTTATAGATGATGTATTGGTGTATTCATAGAGCGAATGAAATATGCAGACCATCTATGAATTATGTTAGGTGTTTTGGGAAGACAAAAGTTGCATACAAAATTGTCTAAGTGTGAATTTTGGCTGTCTTCAGTTGTCTTTTTAGGCCATGTTGTTTCAAAAGAATGGGTAATAGTGGACCCACAAAAGATTGAGATAGTTAAGAATTGGGCTAGGCTTAGTTCTGTGATTGAGGTTAGAAGTTTTGTAGGGCTGGCCAATTACTATCATCGGTTCATGAAAAACTTTGATTCAATTGCTACTCACTTGACCAGGATGACTATAAAGGAGGTATCATTCGAGTGGACTGAAAACAGTGAATAGAGATTCCAAAAGCTCAAGACTCTTCTGACCACAACATTAATTCTGACCCTGCTGATCGAAGGCAAAGATGTCATTGTTTATTGTGATGCTTCACATTCTGGTTTGGGTGATGTGTTGATGCAGGATAAGGATGTTGTAGCATATATTTTGCGTTAATTGAAGGTGCATGAAAGGAACTACCCGACTCATGACTTAGAGTTGGCAGCAGTTGCACTAAAAATTTGGAGGCATTATCAGTATGGCGTCAAGTGTGAGGTTTTTACTGATCACTGCAACTTATACACGTGTTCACCCAAAAGGACTTGAGTTTGAGACAACAAAGGTGGATAGAGTTGCTTAAAGACTATGATGTCACTATATAATACCATCCAGATAAGGTTAATGTGGTAGCAGACGCACTAAGCAAAAAACTAGTGAGCATGGGAAGTTTAGCTTGTTTGGGACACTTAAGCATCCCCGGGATAGAGAAATTCAGGCCTTAGAGGCCAGATTTATGAGGGTAGGCATCTCAGAGAAAGGTGGAATAATAGACGGATTTGATCTAGGGCCCACTTTCATAAAAAAGATCAAGACCAAGAAGTTTGAGAATGTGAGCTTAAATAAAATTAGAGAAAAAGTGTTGATAGGCAAGGCTCAAGACTCAACACTTGATGCAGGTGGGGTGTTTCACTTTAGGGGAAGGATTTGTGTTTCCTGGATAGATGAACTAATTCAGAAGATTCTGTCTGAATCTCATAGTTCACAATACTTTATTCATCCGAGAGTGACTAAGATGTATCAAGAGTTGAAACAGTTGTATTGGTGGTCTGGTATGAAGAAATACATAGCTGAATATGTAGCCAAGTGTCAGAACTACCAACAGGTGAATTACGAGCACCAAAGACCTGCAGTTTTTCTTCAAAGAATACCCTTTCCTGAATGAAAGTTGGAGAGAATAGCCATGAATTTCGTGGTGGGACTCCCCAATACCTTGGGAAAATATGACTCCATCTGGGTGGTGGTTGACAAATTAATAAAGTCAGTGCACTTCATTCCTGTTAGAGTGGACTACAATGCACAACACTTGGCCAGGATTTATGTGAAGAAGGTAGTAAGCATGCACGGGGTGCCCCTTTCTATTATTTCAGACTGTGGTACACAATTCACTTCCAAATTTTGGGGGAAGTTGCATGAAGAGTGGGAAACTCAACTCACTTTCAGCACAGCTTTACATCCACAGACAGATGGGCAGTTGGAAAAAACTATCCAGGAGATGGAAGATATGTTGAGGTCAAGTGTTAAAGACTTTGGGGGACATTGGGATAAGTTCTTTCCCTTGTGTGAGTTCTTCTATAACTATATATACCACTCAAGTATTGATATGAAATCATTTGAATCCCTTTATGGGAGGGGATGCAGGTTTCCATAGGGTGGTTCGAGGCTGAAAAAGTAGAGTTATTAGGGGTAGACTTGGTGAGAGATGCTCAAGATAAGGTAAAGAGCATCCAAGCTAAACTTCTAGTGGCTCAGAGTCGTTAGAAGGAGTATGCTGACTGAAAAGTAAGAGATATGACATTCGATACTGGTGAGCAAGTATTTCTAAAGGTGTCACCCATTAAAAGGGTGATGAGATTTGGAAAGAAGGACAAACTCAGTCCTCACTATATTGGCTCTTTTAAAATTCTTGATTATGTAGGGTCAGTGTCGTAAAGATTGGTCTTACTACCTAGCTTATCTGGGGTACACCCGGTATTCTACGTGTCCATGCTAAAAAAGCACTATGGAGATGGGACTAAATTATTAAATGAGACTCAGTGTTATTAGAAAAGAAACTCCACTATGAGGAGGAGTCAGTTGCAATTTTTAATCGTGATGTCCGAAAGTTGAGGACCAAGGAGATCAATATGGTTAAAGTGCAATGGAAACATCATTTGGTGGAGGAGGCTACTTGTGCAACTGAGAAAGATATGAGAGACAAGTATCCTCAATTGTTCAACGAACTAGGTACTACTCTATCTCTACTTTAGTCATATTTTCCCTAGTTAGTCACTCGGGGACGAGTGATGGGTAAATTGGTATCTATTGTAATAACCTAACATCGTCGTTAGGAATAGGGCAATAGAAAAGGAATTCAGGCTAGAAAACTCCGGGTAGTAACTTTGGAAAGATTTAGCCTAGGCCAGACTTGGACGAATTCTGAGTCAAGTGAAGTATAGGGTGACCATGTGAATGTTGGGAGATTGAATCTCTGATTTAATTGGATAGGATGATATCCAGGACGGTAGAGAGCATTTACGGCTATGCAAAATCGCATTCGGGTGAGTAAAACTCTCGGAATTGGATTTGGCGTGAAAGGTATATTTTAATACGACTTTGGAAGGGGGTGTGTTGTGAAATAGGGGCTTGGAGCTCAAAATTTGGGCTCTCTGTTTCTGTGCAACCCGCCAAAGCGGCTTCGCCAAAGTGGGATGGGTCCTTCCAGAGTGGGGCAGACGTGACTTAAGTTAGGAAAAAACCCCAGAATGGTCTTTTCTGCAAAAATTGTTCCTAAAGCGTCAAGAGGCGACCTAGGGCAAATTATTTCAATTTCTCATAGATTTTCATGCTTAAGATAAGAATTTTACTCTCTAAATTCATCATTTGATTCCTAGAACCTAGAAATTATGGTTGGTAATCATTGGGGGAGAGTTTGAACTGAAAACTAATGGTGGAGAAATAACCCTAAGGTGGGTGGGGTTATGATCATGGGTTTGGCTTAGGGTGTAAATTATGCTATATTTCATGATAGTTAGGCCATTATATTGATCCTTTATATGTATTTACTATTTTTTAGACCAAAAATAAGAAGAACGACCCTGGAAAGGGAAGGCTCGTGCATTGTAAAGTTGTTGAAACTTAAATTTGAGGTAAATGATTGTCTAGTTCTCTGTATGTGTTTTATATACTTGCTAAATTGCTTCACAATATGCATGTGTATAGGAATAGGAAAACATGTTAGATTATGTGTGAAATGATCAATTGTTGGCCTACATTTGTGATGAACCTGTACTTGGTTATATAAATATTGTAAATACTGAATGTAATTGTGATTGTGATATATTTGGATCGGGTACCATGTTTTGACACTTAATTGGATCGGGTGTTCAAACTTTGTTTAGTAGTTTGACTTCTTTTGGAAGTGTTTCCATTTTCTTACATTGATATTTGTTAGAGTTTTAGTACGGACGACTTTCAGTTTCTAGGATGATTTACCTCCGTATATTTTGGGTTGATAACTAGGCGTTTTCTAAGTTTATGGGAACTCAATATTTATTCTTTATTTAAACATGCTTCCGCATCTTTAAGATTGTGTATACTTTGTGATTATTATTGTTGGGCTGTTTAGGATGGTTCTCTCACCGAAGAGCTAGAGTGGATGTCAGTCATGACGGGTTGGAGTCGTGACAAAGTTTGTATCAGAGCCTAGATTCATTGATCTCATCGTACCAAAGCGAGTCTAGTAGAGTCTTGTGGAACGGTACAGAGACGTCTGTACTTTTCCTCGAGAGGCTACAAGATTTTAGGAAAAGTTTCATTGTCTTCTTTCCTTCGTGCTATAACTTGATTCCAATTGATATCTGGAGATCCAAGTTAGTATCTAACCTCTTTCACTATCTTGTCCGTAGATGGTCAATACTCACTATAACAGTGTTAGGCCCGTAGCTCCAGTGGAGCCAGAAGAAGAGCTAGTCGTTCGAGGTCGTGGCGGGTTGGGATCGTAACAATGATAAATTTATTATGTCAGGTGGATGAAAAATTTATGAATCAAACAAACGCACCTAGAAGTATTTTTAGACAAATATTTAGTCTAGTCAACATCTTGGTCTATTTGTCTAACCATTGGGTGATAGTTCAGGTAGAAAAATCACACTCTCAATAGTTCAAGTATAAAACTCAATAAAGTAGGATAACTTATGTATGTTTTTTACCCTTATGTCATGACCCGCCACTTGATCATGAAGACGGGGGAAAGATCTAGAATCTTGGAGAGGTTAATAAAAGGCTCTAGAATGTCCAAGAGAATTCTTGAAGAAGGTAGAAGAACCTAGAGTCTTGGAGAGGTTAGTGGAAGACTCTAGATTCCATTAGAAGCTTGTAGAGAAGTCTTGAAAGACTTGGAATTCTCTAGAGTGTGTGGAGAGTTCTAGAGTAGGGACTTCTTTGTAAATATGGAAAGACTTGTATAGTAAATTTTATTTACACTTAGGCCCCTTAGGAGTAGTATAAATAGAGGGGACATTCATTTGTAGCAAATCATCAAGCAATCAAGTATTCTTCCAATCAATACAAAAGCTTTTTTCATAAAAGTTCTCTTGTCTTTCTTACAATCTAGTGTTCCCTTAGCGATCTAGTCTTAAAGGCTTACTTGAGCTTGCAAGATCGTGAAAGATTCGTGAGTAAGTTGTCAAGTGTCGCACGGAGATCTTAGTAGAAGTCTAAGTCCGTGATACTTAACTTTATATTAAATTCAACGTTTTGAGAAATACATTGAGAAATTATTATAGTTAATAATAAGAATAAATTAGAAACTAAGTGATAAATTATGTCTTGATATTTCAATCTGGATAAGTAAAAATGAAAGAAGAGAGTGCTAATTATCCCAATTACTATCCATCGATCCCAATTTATGCATCAACGTATTTTTCTTTTTAGTCAGTCAAAAAAAGAATGACACATTTTTATGTTTAGTTATAATTTAACTTTAAAATATTCATTTTAACCTAGATGCATTTATGACTTGTTTTAGATAACTACACATTTTAAAAGTATTTTTTTTCTTTCTTAACTATATATATCGATCGAATCAAATAATATCACATAAATTAAAATGGAGAGAGTAATATATTTTTTGTTTGACAACTTTAATTTATTAGTAAAAAGAATGAATTAAGCATGCACCAATATGTATATAGTTTAAGTTTCAACCCATCATTTGGGAGGGCTAAAGCAAAACTATATAGAAAAAGAGTGTGTGCCGGCCGGCGTTATTCTCTAAAATTGAAGTGTTTTTGTCTCTACATATTAGGACATGAACTCCTTCATATGCTCAAATTTTTGTACTTTTTCCCCAAAATCCATACTCTTTACTTTGGGTTGTTGGCTCCTTTCCCTTTAAAAATTTCTGCACGTGTTATGAACTTCCTCTCTAAATTACTCGTAACTAATATAATTTTTTGATAATTATTTATCACTAAATATGATCAACGATAAATTCTACTGTCTAGCTTTTAAAAAAGAAATCATCATTAATTCATATTATTTTTGTTGTGTTTCATTTTCTTTTTTGCTTCGGATGGTATTTAAAAATTTTACTTGCACAATTAATATGAACTCACACTGAATAAATATTAAAAGAATAAAGCACCTACTAGGAATATTTTATTTTGATCTTGTGAACTCTAATATCTGATTAAGCATGAAAAGATCCAATCATCCTATCTAATCCTTCTATATATTGACACACACATATGTCTTTGTTAATAGTGATATTTAATATAGCAGCTTCTTATAGCTTTCGGTCCGATGTTGTTTTATTACCGATGAAGTCAGAATTTTAAATTTATAAAAAAAAAAAATTAAAAAATCAAAATTTTGATGAATTAATTATATATATTAAATAAATTTTAATTAAATATAAATTTAAGCTAAATTATTGAATTATATCAAACTCGCCTATAGTCTCCTTATTAGTGATGCCGTGCCGGCCGACAACGTCATAGAGTCTGGCTATTTTGGCAATGGAAAATACTAGCCTACATTGTTTCACTTTCTTGGGAAGGAGATCATGGGCTATTGTCCACAAGTTTTTTTGCTTAACAATTATGACTATTTTAGTAGTATTTTTCATTTCTTGGGTTTGAGTAAAGGCCAACCAAACACTGTACACATTCCAATTTGTGGCTTTGTGCTACGTAATTTAACCTGTCCAAGAAAAAGATCATGGAGATTTTGCTTTAATTAAAGTTTATTTATTAATACTAGTCACTTCATTATACATCGCATTGTTTTAGCAGTTTTTTTTTATTTATGTTAAACATCTTTTTACAATAATATTATATTTAATGTAATATTATAAGAATGATATGAGAAAAATGATGTGTATGCATAATTTATTCTTATTTTTATAAAGATATAGAGGCTATTTTCTATAGCTAGACCTTCGACCCAAGTAAAACATATCAAAAACAAATATGGAAAGAAAAATATAGTAATGAAAAAATCATGCTAGAAACAAAGAGAAGAGAACAATGACAACAACAGTAATCGAAGCAAAGTAAACAATATGTAATAAGAAAACCAAAAATTAAGATTGTAGAAAAATAATAATAACGATATTGATGAAGAAAACTATACAATGCTCAACTACCTAATACCTATTAATTAATTTTCTATCCTAATTTTCGACCTTCATATCCTCATTCTTTGAGTGAAAGGAAAAACAATATTTCCTTGAGTAGTTTTTTAAAACCATTTTAAATAAATAATTTTAGGTTCTAAAATTGTGTAATAAGTGATTACATATTCTGTATAGTTTTGAATTATTTTATTTTAATTATTTTATAAGTCGACATTTGAATTCACACTAAATATTAAATAGTTGTTTGGACATGGATTAGTCGATATTTGAAGAATTGACAATGGTCACGTCTACCTCAAAGCATGTTCATGACCAGTATACACGTCATATCCAACAACAAAATTGACAAAAAGAAAAAGTGAAAAATGATAGTAATTCTTAATTATCTTCTACGTAATCATAGTACTAATTATTCGTTGATAATATAACGATCGACATCCGTAGGAGAAAATGACACAGTTGGCACTAAGAGAAGTATTAATTAGACCACTACTAGAGTTTAATGATTGGTTAGTTTGACAGACCTAGTTAATTCAATTAGTCTCAACAAATTATTGCTCTATTTGAATTTAAGAATTTGGTAAAACAATGAACAAAACTAAGTAGGGGTTTAACCGTAAATTTCAGATATTTTCATTTTATTTGGTATTTACAAAAGTGTAAAAATAAAGTTGTATGTTTTGTACAAAATATTAAAAATAATGTTTATTTGCAACAAATTTTAAAATGAAGCAAAAATAAACGATAATCACAAATAAAATATGATAAATAGATATTTTATTGATGATAATTTGTGAGTACACAATTATATATGTTCTTTTTTTGAATTTTCTCACTTAATTTTCTCCGTGAATGTACTTAAATACAATTTTGAAAAGTGAGAAGTGAGTTGAAAAACATGTTATAAGTTATTTTTCAAATTTGGAATATAACTTCAAGTTGGATAAGAAATTTTTATTGTTAAACACTGATTCTCAAATAAAGTGAATAATTTTTTATGGTCAAACAAGAACTAAACAATTAATCATACATAGAGAAAAGATCCACCCTTAGCTTACAAGAACAATATTGTTCATATGAAAAAGAATTGCCAACCCATGTATTTTTCTTTCTATTTTGGGTATTTAATTAATTAGGATTGAAATTTGAAACTACCAGCTGAAAATCCACCATCAACAAGAATGATCTGACCAGTAATATGTGAAGCAGCAGGAAGACAAAGGAATGCCACCAATGGAGATATTTCATCTGGCTCTGCTATTGGTTTCAATGGTGTTCTACACATCAATTCTGAATAATTCCCCACTAGTGACGGCTCAATATCCTCCTGTCATCAGTAAAACCTAAAGTATGTTAAGAAAAGGACTGCAGGGAGTCAAAATTTTAATTTTATGAATTTTGAATTTTAAAATAACTACTTTAAATGTTATTAGTATTGGATTTTAGATTTAATATATATCTTTACATATTTAATAAAAATATTCATAAATATATTATTTGAGTAAAAGCTACGATTGAATTCATATATGCGCTTCTAACTCCGATAAATACAAATTTATAAATTAGGAACATTACCGCTTTCAAAATGTTAGTTTTGACAGCGAATGGAGAGACTGTATTTACGCGAATTCCATCACTAGCCCATTCGCATGCCAAAAACTTCGTAAGCTGGTTGATTGCACCTATTCAAAAATATATAATCAATAATCTAAAATTAAGAACTATCTAATTAATTACTATAAAAAATATTAAATTCATCGCGATTACATATATAGTCTAGTAGTATCAATGAAATTCTTATAATTTTACCTTTAGAAGCTCCATAGACAGAGAGAGCAGGGAGTGCTAGAGAACCAGCAAGGGATGAAATGAAGACAATGCTAGCAGCATTTCCACATGCTTTCAAGAGAGGATAGGCAATTTGAGTCAAGTGGAAAGGGGACTCCACATTGGTTCCCATAATCTTTGAATAATCTTCTCCACTTATGTCTGCAGCTCGTTTTATCATGCTTATTGCCGCATTATTCACCTACAATATCATGAATATCACTATGTATGTTATGTTTATGCTTCTCTATAGTATATAGTTAATGAAGAAGAATATTGTAATTAATATATATAGTTAAATCTTTCTACAATGATGTCATTTGTCTAGATATTATTTAGCTCGGAACACTATTATAGAAGAACATATCAATGACGGAGCCACATGTACTTAAAGAACTGACACTCTTTCGTTAGAAAATCACACTTATATGTGTAGCTAGGTAAATTTTCTTATGTATGTATATATATATTATTAACACCCGTTGACTTCTTTGTGAATTTACTTCTTTATAATTTGACTCTCCTTAGTAAAAAATTTGACTCCATCACTGAAACATATAATTATGAAACATAACATGAAAAATGATCAATTAAAAAAAAAACTTGACCGTTATAATTAATGAAATGTTATTATAGAGGATGATTGTCATAAAGATCTAACTATATATAATTCGTCGTAAAGAGCATTTATCTAAACTATCATTTTCTATCCTTGAAAGATTTACTTATTAATTAACACTCCATGAATTGAAACAGTGAAACTAATAATTTTAAAGATGTAAAAAAAAATCAAAAATTTGCCATAACGAGAACTAATGTATGAGAAAATATAATGCTCGACTTTGTAGTGAAGTGGCACTGTTTTGGAAAATATAATGCAGTGGCCCTATATGTCAGTAAGTAGTTCTGAGAAATGGGAATTAGCTATAAATACGAGAAAGTGACATTGACAAATATAAAATTTCCAGTATGACAATTTTGTCTTTTATCATTTAAGTTGTTGGAAATTTGTCACCTAAGTTTGGCCTTTATGCCACCAGTCCTATTCTTATTTCACCTTACATCTTGGTTGTGTCTCCAAATGATGATGGTGTTTACGTATATATGTCTGCAAATTCAGCATACAAGCTTTACGTCCTTTTAATAGCTTTATTTATCTAATTTATATAATTGTACATATGATTTTACTATTTAAAGAATTACAATGGTTAATAGTATACATGCTTTTAATTCTCAAAGTAGAGATATGTTTTACTTTTATGTACTTTAAGAGCTCCTTCTCATTTAATACATTAAGTGGATTAGTCCTTTTAAATCTTTAAATAAATATGGTGACGGATTCTTTAACTAACAATGTAAAGATATGGACATGATCACATAGTTCAGCTGAGAATGATGTTGTATTTTGGAACGACCATTATTTTCATGCTTTATTTTACTTTCCGCTAAGACTATTATGAGTTTGAGCCAACAAGATCAGTTCCTTTAGGCTTTATGTACTAGTAAAACTTTTAAATTTGTATTTAGTAGTTAATATAAGTTGCTTTTTCTTTAACCAAAAAAAAAAAGAAAGAAATGATTCATGAAAACATGTATAGAATAATGGAACGTATACATGTAGTAGGATAGATGTGATCTATTCTCTTACTATTATAACTAAGAAAATTTTGATAGCCTACCCGATAAATCTAAATTAATTTGGCCGGTGGGTAAGGTTTTATACAAACAAAATAATGAGTACTTTTAAAAATATATATATCAAAAACAAATTAAATCGAACATTACTAAGAAATTTGGCTCTAGTACTCAATTCATTAATTTTTTCCTTTGTAAATATATTTCAGTTGAAGTAAAATATTATTTAATAAAAAATCATGGACAGATGTTGTATAGAATAGATGGGTTCCTCCTTTTAGGTTTCATTTTCGAATTTTGAATATAGAAAATATTATCTTACCCGGCTCGCTGTAATATAAGTAGTAAATTTAGTGAGAAAACTTACCAGTATGTTGAGCTTGCCCTCAAAAACAGAGGAAACAGTCTGAATGAGGTCTTCTCTGTGTTCTTTAGAAAACAAATCACAAACAGAGCCAGTCACCTTAAATCCTTTAGCCTCCCATTCTTTTATCTTCTCATCAAGCTCTTTCTTGTTTCTTGAACATGTATGAACAGCTGCTCCAAATCCTGCTAGTTCCTCCACTATTGCACACCTAACAAAAATAATTAAAAGGAAACAATATTATTGAAAAAGAGAAACACTAGTTGTAGACACGTAATTTTTAACCATGAAAAGCGAGTAACTTTAACTTACCCAATACCTCTAGTTCCACCAGTAACTAGAGCTGTCTTCCCATGAAGGGACCATTTCTGGACTCTGCTACTACTGCTACTCTGTTCTTCCCCTGTCGCCATCGTCGCCATCTTTAATTTCCTCAAGAATTCAAATTTCAAGATCCAACACTGTCAAATTTTCTTGTTGCAGCCTCTAGGAATGATACAAGGAAGGCTTTATTTATTTACAACGATAAGTTCTAAGATTTAATAGAACTGAAGATCAGAAGACAAAGTCAATGCAAATTGATCAACGGCTAGAAATGATGGAGATCAACGGTTGTACTATTTTTATTTTGTTTATTATTTTCTTAGTTTCCTAAGCAAGAAAGAAGATGTTGAGTGGTTGGATTATGGACCAATGATTTTGATTATGTTATTCTTTTTATTGTTTAAAACTAATAAATTTTCAACCATAATAATGAAGATGTTAAAAAGGGGACATAGATATAAAATTGCTTTGTATTTAATAAATACCGTTTTATATTTGGAAGTTTCTCATTGCCATTTAAAATTAATATAACAAAAAATCGAAAAAAAATATTCTATATGCAATATGTGCAAACAAATTGTAGATATTATTTGAAAAAAATTATCTAATTAGACATATATATTATATATACTAATCTAGCTTATGCTTTTAAATAATTTATCTACTATCCCATTAGATTTGATTTACGCCACTTCTTAAAATTAGGGTAAAGTAGAGCCCTTAATTATTTATCCATTTAATTCTCTCTATAATTTATGTCTTCACTCCAAATCAATCAAGTTTCTCTTCTAAATTTCCCCTCTCACTTTCTTCATCATTCTCTCTCCTCCTTTTCCCTCACATGATCTTCTTTCGTCAAACTCACCTCCATTATTACACTTTCAAAGATCTCCAACGGTCATAGCTTTGATTCCATTGACAGAGAAATCTAAATCATTTTATTAATATTAAGAGAAATCTAATTCTATTTATTTTGTCTTTCAAGGATTGTTCCTTCTTCGTGTTTGTCGACTTTGAGTTGAATTTTATCAGATACATAGAATAAACTATATCAGATACATATAAAAATAGTTCTGATATATAGAATGAACAGATTAGATACATCTAATCATTAAGTACATATAAGATACATAAAAAAAATTATATTAAATGAATTAAAAAAATTGTTCAGATATACAAATTGAACATATCAGATGCATCTAATCATTGAGTATATATCAGATACATAGAAGAAACTATATCATATTAGATACATAGAAGAAACTACATATGTCTTTCAGTTACATTTTTTATTTAGATACACTTAATTATGTGTATCTCGTTAACATGTATCCGAGGTGCGAATTAAGATAGGATTGGTAATATAGTAAACTTACGAAAAATGAGGTAATTAACTTCTAAATTAGTGAGATTTTGTTGTTTGCCCATATTATTATTTCAATATAAAAGTTGCATGAATTTACAAAAAATTAAAATAGAAGAAGATAAAGGCTATAAACAGTTTATAAATCTATCAAACATACAGTAGCTTAAACTTTTATCGGGTTAAAAATTTCAAAGAAATGCTCTTTTTGAAACTAGACTCATAATTGAAATAAACTTTTTCTTAAACCTGTTAAGTGGATCGGGCCGGATCAGACCGATTCATTTATTTTTTGGCCCACAGGATATCGGGTTGGGTTGAGCCAGACGACACCTTTATTGGGCCGGGCCAGCCCGGGTCTAACAGTGAAAAAAACGTAAACAGTCCGGCCCATGACCCATTAAGGGTGTAGTGTCCGGGGCCTAATTGGTCGGGCCAGATTGGGCCCGTTGGGCTTGATATTTTTTTGCAGCGTTCTTGTATTCAAAAATTTGAGTTAATCATCAATATAGTATATCGTTATCTATTTAATTTAGAAGTAATTATAACAATTTATATACTCACAATAGTGATATACTTAATTATCTATTATAGTGATATACTTAATTATATATTATATATATACTTACAATCTATATCTAATATACTCACAATATACTATCTATTAGTATGTATATACTTATATTATAATATATATACTTAATATGTATATTTAATATATTCACAATATACTATATATTATAGTAATATACTTACATTATATATACATACAATGTATATCTAATATACTCACAATATACTATCTATTATAATAATATACTCATTATATACTCACAATATACTACCTATTATAATAATATACTCATTATATACTCACAATCTACTACCTGTTATAATTATATACTTACATTATAGTATATATACGTACTATGTATATCAAGTATACTAACATTGTATTATATATTATAGTGATATAATTAATTATATATTATATATATACTTACAGAGTATACCAAATATACTCACAATATACTGTCTAATATAGTGATATATTTAATTATATTTTATATATATACTTACAAAGTATACCAAATATACTCACAATATACTATCTATTACAGTGATATACTTACATTATATATACCTACAATGTATATCTAATATACTCACAATATACTATCTATTATAATAATATACTTATGTTATATATTATATATACTTACAATGTATATCTAATATACTCACAATATACTATCTATTGCTTAAATTATATATTATATATTATATATACCTACAATGTATATCTAATATACTCACAATATATTATCTATTATAATAATATAAGTACATTATATTATATATATTTACAATGTATATCTAATATACTCATAATATACTATCTATTACTTACATTATATATTATATATACAAGGTTTTACCAATGTATTCAATATTCATTTCATTTAGTGTCTCAACATGATATTCATTTCTGTGGATATCTTTAAAACTTAACAAGTTTCTTGGGAATTTAGAAAAGAATAGTGCATCTTCTATAGCAATCTTTGTCCCCTTAGGCAGAAACATAGTAGCTCTTCTGGAGCCTTCAATCATTTTTGAATTATTACAAATTGTAGTAACATTTACTTTTCTTCTAAGCAAGTAGGAAAAATAATTCTCATCTTTAAAAATGGCATTAGTCATTCCACTATCAATTACACAAACATTCTCGTGATTGATCATTGATCCAAATAAAATTTGAGGCATATCCATATTTTTATTCAAAAAAAATGTAAATATTATAATTAAAACATGTCTCATTATACAAATTTTATTTATTTACATAAATTAAAAAAATTTAAACATATTATGTAGTACAAACAACAACAACAACAACAACAACCCAGTGAAATCCCACATCGTAGGGTCTGGGGAGGGTAAAGTGTACGCAGACCTGACTCCTACCAATGTAGGACGACTATTTCCGAAAGACCCTCGGCTCAATAGAAGCATAGAAAAAGGTGAGACAAGAATATTAAAAGTAGATAAGTAGATAACGAAATAATCAAAGCACAAAAAATAGTAGGTATTATTAGATAATAACATAAATATCATAAATCAGAGTATAAGAAATCATAGTGCATTAATACGTCTACGGATAAGGGAGAATAATGCCACTATGTACTAGCCTTCTACCCTAATGTGTGTCCTCCACACCCTCCTATCTAAGATCATGTCTTCGGTAAATTGTAATGCGCCATGTCCTGTTTGATCACCTCTCCCCAATATTTCTTCGGCCTACCCCTACCTCTTCTGAAACCATCCATGGCCAACCTCTCACATCTCCGCACTGGTGCATCTGGGACTCTCCTCTTCACATGCCCAAACCATCTCAATCGCGTCTCCCGCATCTTGTCTTCCACCGAGACCACTCCTACCTTGTCTCGAATAGCCTCATTTCTAATCATGTCGCTCCTGGTATGCCCACACATCCATCTCAACATTCTTATCTCGGCAACTTTCATCTTTTGCACGTGGGAGACCTTAATTGGCCAACACTTCGCCCCGTATAACATAGCTGGTCTAACCACCACTTTGTAGAACTTGCCCTTAAGTTGTGGTGGCACCTTCTTGTCATACAACACACCGGAGGCGAGCCTCCATTTCCTCCATCCTGTCCCAATACGATGTGTGACAAACAAATGAAAAGAAAATTATTTAAATATTATTACGCTTATCAATTTTTATATTTTCTTCTAAAAAATTAAAAAAATCAGCTACATTTAGGCGATAGGCTCAATATTATCTTCAGAGATAAAGTTAATATCTGAATTATTTTCTGCCCTAATCAAGGATGCCTGATATAACTGAATCAGGTGTTTTGATAACCGGCAGGTCCGTGACCAGTGCCCCACACCTCCACATCTCTGACATATACTTTCAGAATTTTTCTTTGGTATAGCTTTTGGCTTTTCACTCTTTTTTTTATATTGCTGATCATTTTTCGGTGCCAACCGAGCATCATGATTATAATTTCTTCTTCGACCACGACCACAACCATAACTGGGGCAATGACCTCTTTCTCGTTGGTTATAATTTGTCTGATTCACTTCAGGGAGTGGCAAAGAACCAACGGGCCGACTATCATGATTTTTCATTAACAGTTCGTTGTGGCGTTCAACAATAAGATAGTGAGAAAGTAATTCAGAATATTTTTTAAAATCCTTTTTATGATATTGCTGTTGCAAGATAATATTATCGGGTGGAAATGTGGAGTATGTTTTTTCAAGTTTGTCTTGCTCAATGATTTCTTCTTTGCATAAATTTAACTGTGCTATAACTTTAAACAAGGTAGAATTATATTCAGTTATATTTTTAAAATCCATTAATCTCAGATTGAGCAAATCATGACGTACCTGTGGAAGGATGACCAACTTCAGGTGGTCATATCTTTCTTTTAGATTCTTCCACAGTTTGAGAGGGTCTTTTAATGTGAGGTATTGTAATTTTAACCCCTCGTAAAGATGGTGACGGAGAAATATCATGGTTTTGGCTCTATCTTGACTAGATGTCATATTGTCATCTGTGATGGTGTCTGCCAGAACAATCGATTCTAAGTGTATTTCGGCATCTCATATTAATTTTATGATGTATCCAATGTATCGATGCATAGATACATACTTAGAAAAGAAAAGAACAATATATATATATATATATATATATATATATATATATATATCTGATATAATGATGCCTTATATACATACTTCGAAAAAAATAAAAATCTTATGTATACATAAATACATGTATTTATTATTCAATTGGATGAGATCACAAGTTGATTATTAAGGAATGTCCGAAGGCTACTACTGGGTATATCGAGAGAGAAAAACTCTTGGTTATAATGTAAAGTGACTATTGAGATGATATCACCAATTGAAAGCTAAAGTTAAGAAAGAGGGAGAGAGAGAGAGGGTCGGACAGAGTGAAGGGAGACAACAGAAAAAAGAGAGCGAGGGGGAGAGAGCAAAAAGGGAGAGAACGCGCAAAATAGGGTTAGAGAAAAGGGAGGATAGATAAGTGATTATATAATTATGGGAAACGGCTCAAATATGCCATTGAAATTTGAAAAAAGGCTCATTTATGACACCCGTTAAAAGTTTGGCTCATCTATGCCATTGCCGTTTGAGAAAAGGCTCATCTATGCCATTATTTTTAATTTCGGTTTTGCAAAACCACCTAAACAACTTTTAACACTTTTGTATTTGTCACGACCCAAGCCTAGGGCCTAGACGTGACATGGCGAATGAGAAACCCGAAAGTACCTCAAACAAGCCTCTTAGCATTCTTTTAGCCTTTCATAGGTAATGATGATAAATAGACAAGCGGAAATCATAATAATAAATCTTCAACTTACATATGTCCAACAATACCTCTAACTATTAGATTTAATGGGGCTAAGACAAGTTCCTAGCTCACCCTCAATCATAATAGAAGAAATGCCATAATAAAATATCTTAACATATCATAAGCTAGAAAGACAAAGGAGTATTGTTCCCGGAACATGGGAACTCACCAAAAGTAGTCTTCAATGGAATATCAACTAGCCACGTGGAGGAGAACGAGGAGGAGCAGCGATCCCTACATGGTGATATCATGTAGGCAAAAGAGTATGCGTTAGTACTTTGAATGTACTAAGTATGTAAGGATGCATGAACATTGAGAAAATATTATAACATTTATGTAATACGGAACATAATGTAATACATGCATAATAAATCATATGGATATCCTTTAAAACATTCATTTTGTGGGAAATTAACCATAACCGACATTTAAGACCATGCGAGCTATTACATGGAATCCAACATAACCCCCTACGTTGGCCGGGGAGACTACTTGCCAGGTAGAACTCCGTCAACTTCATTCATTTCTTTAACTTTAACTTTAAGGGCTATTTATGGATCCATTAGCCTAAGCCTACAAGGGCTCCTATGTTGGCACATAGTTAATGAGACAAGGGGTTGCTACTAGGATTCCCTTACCGAATCCCACCTCAATGCCTCATTCGGTGCTAAGTCAATCCCACGGAATAGTTTAATACTTCAAAATATTCATAGCATATAACTTGAGAATTCAAACATCATATTCGGTAGAATAGCTCATTAAAACATTTGATAATTCAAATATGCAAGAATTGTCCTTATTGCATAAAGAATCCATCATTCATATCATTTCATCATTCTTTCATTTCATAAGACTCCCTTTTTGATCATAGATATTGTTTTCATAAACATTTATTTGGAGTCAAAGCTTTCAAGTCAAACTTTATTAAAAACATAGTAAAACTAGGTGGGTTCAAATCACTTCAACTTGCAAATATGTATGTAAATAAATATACATAAATACTTTGAAATCCATTAATTAAAAATCATGCTTTTAAACAACCCACCATGAATTTCAAGAACCTTTAAATAGATAAATAGAGGAATTACTTGTAAACCATCAATTCATACATATATAATTATGTTGCATCAAAATAGAGAAATAATCATTAGTTTAACCATGATTCATACTATTAAGTAAAAATAAGAATTATCATAAGAAAATATTACTTGAAATCAAGATATTTAATTGAAAGAGTTTTTGGACTACATGGGTGGAAGAACCCATGGATAAACACCCACATAACTTAGAGTAAAGCTTAAAGAAAATAAACATAATTTATCATATAATCAAAATAATTTAGACATGAGAGTGGAAGGAATACTCTCATTGAAACCTTACATACCTGGAAACCGAAGCTTTAGTTGGTACCGGAAGACTTAATGAACACTCTTGAGTCCTAGCTTCTCTCCTTGACGGAACGTTTTGTGTACTACCCGGAATATATGAATCACCGGAATAGTATTTCTTCACTACTAAGAACTAAAACTATATTTGAGAATGTGTATAGAGAGAAGATTTGCTTGAGAAAGCTTGATGAATAAAATGAGGAAATAAGGTGGGTATTTATAGGTGGGAAAGATGACCTAACAATAAATAAAATAATTATAAATAAAAATCTGAAAATTTAGTGGAATATATTGATGTCATGGATGATGTTAAATGGAGGACAATTTATGTCATGAGTGATGTCAAATGTATCTAGATCTTTCTATGGTAGGTGAAATGAGTTATCTTTGACAGAATACTCTTTTTGGGAGCTGCGTTTGAATAAGATAAATTCCTTATTAGGATTTGGTGTCTTCATAAGAATTGTAGATATGGAAGTCTAGTTTCATATCGTTCAAGAATCAACCAATTTGGATAAACCTACAGTGAGATATGATTTTTCTTCTATAAACACTCATTTCCGTAACAGCATCCTACCTTACAAAGATTAATTTATTTGACCTACTTAACCTCCGAATCTTAAAATATGGTCTTCATAAAAGTTGTAGGTAATGATCTTTTGGTTACCCAGAAATTTGAATCACTCAATTTGGATATTTCTATGAAAAGTTATGACCAAAATACAGAGACTGTATCATGTTTAGGCAAAAATTGAAACATCGTATACAACGTTTTTAGGGGATATTACATTATCTCCCCCTTGGGAACATTCGTCCTCGAATGAGAAAAGACTTAGCTTGAGTAGAGTAGAGTATTAACAAACAACCTATCATTAATGCAACAGTGTAATTTAAAATATCATTTAAAAAAAAATATTTCATAATTTTGCAAGCATATGACAAGAAAAGTTGAGATGTAAAGATTTCAAGTAATTAAGCAAGGACAACTTAATACCTTAGGTTTGGGTAGAGGGGAAAAGATGAGCGTATCTCTTAATCATATCCGCTTCCGCTTCCCATGTTGCACTTTCTATTTGTTGATTCCTCCAAAGGACTTTAACAGATGCAATTTCTTTGTTCCTCAATCTCTTAACTTGCCGATCCAAAATTTCCACAGGAACTTCTTCATAGGTCAAGTTTTCTTCAATATTCACTACTGCCATAGGTACAATGGAACTAGAATCACCCACATGTTTTTTCAACATAGACACGTGAAACACCGGATGAACCATGGCCATTTCCAATGGTAATTCCAACTCATATGCAACCTTACCAACACGTCTCACAATTCTATAAGGCCCTACATATCTAGGGCTCAATTTCCCTTTCTTACCAAATCGAACCACACCTTTCATGGGTGAAACCTTCATATACACCCAATCATCCACATTAAACTCAAGATCCCTTCTTCTAGTGTCAGAATAGGACTTTTGACGACTTTGAGCCGTCTTCAACCTCTCTCTAATAATCTTCACCTTCTCTAAAGCATCAAGTACCAAATCGGGGCCCAACAAGGTCATCTCACCTACTTCGTACCAACCTACCGGTGATCTACATCGTCTCCCATACAAAGCCTCAAACGGTGCCATCTCAATACTTGAGTGGTAACTATTATTATAGGCAAACTCGATGAGAGGTAGATGATCATCCCAATTCCCTTTAAACTCCAACACACAAGCCCTTAACATATCCTCTAGTGTTTGAATCGTCCTTTCGGCTTGCCCATCCGTTTGAGGATGGAATGCTGTGCTCAACTTTACCTTAGTACCGAGGCCTTTTTGAAATGATCTCCAGAAGTGAGAAGTGAATTGGGTACCACGATCCGAAATAATGGATAATGGCACACCATGCAACCTCACCAACTCCCGAATATACAACTTGGCATAGTCTTCGGCACTATAGGAAGTTTTAACCGGTAAGAAGTGAGCTGACTTAGTCATTCTATCAATAATTACCCAAATCGAGTCATGACGTTTCCGAGTATGAGGCAAACCCACTACAAAATCCATATTCACATTTTCCCATTTCCAAGTTGGGATTTCAATGTCTTGGGCTAGGCCACCCGGTCTTTGATGTTCGGCCTTCACTTGTTGACAATTTGTACATTCGGACACAAACCTTGCTATGTCCTTCTTCATGCCACCCCACCAATACAACTCCTTTAAGTCTCGGTACATTTTTGTTGAACCAGGATGAATGGAGTATCTAGAATTATGAGCCTCCATCAAGATCAAACTCCTTAGGCCATCAACATCTGGAACACATATCCGACCTTGGTAGTATAGAACCCCATCTCCCCCTTGGAAAAAGACTTCTATCTTCTTTTCCTTTACCAACTTCTTTAACTCGATAAACTTTGGGTCAAGATCTTGCTTTGATTTAACATCCACCACCAAAGAGGATTCAGAACTATTTTGAACAACCATACCCCCATCATTAGTACTACCCAACTTCACCCCTAATCTAGCCAATCGGTGAACATCTTTCACCAACTCCCTCTTCCTTTCATCCACATGGGCCACACTCCCCATAGATATTCTACTAAGTGCATCATTAACCACATTGGCTTTACCCGGATGATAGTGCACACTCATGTCATAGTCCTTAAGGAGTTCTAGCCACCTCCTTTGCCTTAGATTAAGGTCCTTTTGGGTAAACACATATTGAAGACTCTTATGATCAGTATATACATCCACATGCACCCCATAGAGGTAATGCCTCCAAATCTTCAGAGCAAAAACAACAGCCGCCAATTCAAGGTCATGGGTAGGGTAGTTGCGCTCATGCACCTTTAATTGCCTAGAAGCATAGGCTATTACCTTGCCTTTTTGCATTAAGACACAACCTAAACCAATCTTTGAAGCATCACAATAAACTACAAATCCTTCTAATCCTTCTGGGAGAGTCAAAATAGGAGCAGAGGTAAGTCGATCTTTTAAGGTCTGGAAACTCTTCTCACACTCATCTGTCCATATGAATTTGGATTTCTTTTGGGTCAATTTTGTCATAGGAGATGAGATGGAAGAAAAGCCTTTGACGAACCGTCTATAGTACCCGGCTAGACCTAAGAAGCTCCTAATGTCTGAAGGAGATAATGGTCTAGGCCAATTTTTGACTGCCTCTATTTTCTTAGGATCAACCTTGATTCCATCACCGGACACTACGTGACCAAGAAATGCTACCTCCTTTAACCAAAATTCACACTTACTAAATTTTGCAAATAATTGTTTATCCCTCAATGTTTGAAGCACAACTCTCAAGTGATTTTTATGTTCTTCCTCACCCCGAGAGTAAATTAAAATATCATCAATGAAGACTACTACAAAGGTATCAAGGTAAGGTTTGAACACCCTATTCATCAAGTCCATAAACACCGCTGGTGCATTCGTCAACCCAAAACTCATCACCACAAACTCATAGTGACCATACCTTGTTCGGAAGACTGTTTTGGGAATGTCACACTCCCTTACCCGTAGTTGGTGGTAGCCGGACCGAAGGTCGATCTTGGAGAAGTGACTTGCCCCTTGTAATTGATCAAACAAGTCATCTATTCTAGGGAGTGGGTACTTGTTCTTAATGGTCATCTTATTTAATTGCCGATAGTCTATGCACATTCGAAGTGACCCATCCTTCTTTCTTACAAATAGAACGGGAGCACCCCATGGCGAAATACTTGGTCTTATGAACCCCTTCTCTAACAAGTCCTTTAATTGTTCCTTCAGCTCTTTCAATTCTGCTGGGGCCATGCGGTAAGGAGGAATAGAGATAGGTTGGGTATCGGGGAGGATATCAATACCAAAATCAACTTCCCTTTCGAGAGGGATACCGAGAAGGTCATCAGGAAAGACATCGGGGAATTCATTGACTATAGGAACTGACTCAAGAGAAGGACTTTTGGAGTCGACATCCCTAACCCTCACAATATGGTAAATACATCCCTTAGAAATCATTTTGCGAGCCTTAAGATAAGAAATAAACTGACCCTTAACCACCGAATCACGACCCTGCCATTCAATAACAGGCTCATTTGGAAATTGGAACTTGACTCGACGATTCCTACAATCTATGGAAGCATAAGATGCATGTAACCAATCCATCCCAAGAATGACATCGAAATCTACCATATCTAGCTCAATGAGATCACAAGGAATAACTTTATGCAAGATAGACACAAGGCAATCCCTATAGACCTTTCTAGCAATAACTGACTCACCAACGGGGGTAGACACCAAATAGGGCTCTAATAACATTTCAGGTAAAACATCAAATCTATTAGCAAGGAATGGAGTAACAAAAGATAAATTTGCACCCGGATCTAATAGTGCATACACATCAAAAGAAAAGACCTTTAACATACCGGTAATGACATTGGGTGCATCCTCAACCTCTTATCTCCCATGCAAGGCGTAAAAGCGGTTGGTGCGTTGGACACCTCCTTGGACTTGTTGACCATGAGCAATTTGGCCTTGAGTCCTACCACCACCATCTCTACAATCCTTAGCATGGTGGCCCAGCTTGCCACACTTAAAGCATGCATTGGAACCAGCTAAGCATTCCCCTTTGTGAGTCCTTCCACACTTCTTGCAAGCAGGGAAAGTTTGAGTAGCAACATTCTCTCTTGGAATCATTGGTTTACCACTCTTGTCCTTATTGAACCTTGGAGGAGGAGTATTGGTGGAACCTTGTCCCACAAATCGTTGCCCACCTTGACCTTTGCCATTGTTACCATAATAGGACCTTTGAGGGTTAAACCCTCCACCATCCACTCTAGCCTTTTTGAACCCCCTTGATCTCTCTCTAAGCTTCTCTTCTTCAATTTGTTCTGCGTAAGTCATTAACCGAGAGATATCCATCTCCTTGATTAACATAGCCGTTTTGCACTCCTTGGACACCAAGCTTGAGACACCGGAAATAAACTTGCTCATCCTAGCTCTTGGGTCGGAAACCATAAAAGGAGCATACTTTGACAACTTAGTGAATTTGAGAGCATACTCCCTCACGCTCATACTCCCTTGACGAAGGTTGATGAACTCTTGGATTTTGGCCTCCCTTAGCTCTAATGGGAAGAAGCGGTCTAGGAAGGCACCTTTGAACTCTTCCCATCCTATCGACCCTATTTCTTCATCCCTCTCAACAATCCATTGTTCGTACCATACTCGAGCCACACCTTTGAGTTGATAGGCCACTAGCTCGGCCTTCTCATTTGGTGGCACACCCATGATAGCCACAATCTGGTACACCTCATTAATGAACTCCATAGGGTCCTCATCTAGTTTAGAACCATCGAACTCGGGTGGATTCATCCTTTGGAAATCCCGAATCCTAGAGGCTGGATTTTGCATTTGGGGAGAAGGAACACCTAGATTCCCTTGGTTAGCTATGACTTGAGCTAACAAAGTAATAACACTGCGAAACTCGGCATGGGTTACCCCGTCCTCATGATGTTGGGAATTAGGAATCGGAGGAGTTTGGTCCTCATCGTCAACCCTTGCTCTTCGAGGTGGTCTTCCACGAGTCATTATCTAGAGAACACAAAATGGGTCGTTAGTTAAAAGAAAGCTTAGGACACTCTAAGGCACGACATGAATTTGAAAGAAGTGAAAATTTTCCTAAACGCCTCATAGTCTCTTATTCATAATTGTGGCGCGCTTCACAACCATGAACAAGAACCTATTCGACGCGGCATGTTGGACTTCCAAGGATCATTCAAAACCTCGGGCTCTGATACCAAGTTTGTCACGACCCAAGCCTAGGGCCTAGACGTGACATGGCGAATGAGGAACCCGAAAGTACCTCAAACAAGCCTCTTAGCATTCTTTTAGCCTTTCATAGGTAATGATGATAAATAGACAAGCGGAAATCATAATAATAAATCTTCAACTTACATATGTCCAACAATACCTCTAACTATTAGATTTAATGGGGCTAAGACAAGTTCCTAGCTCACCCTCAATCATAATAGAAGAAATACCATAATAAAATATCTTAACATATCATAAGCTAGAAAGACAAAGGAGTATTGTTCCCGGAACATGGGAACTCACCAAAAGTAGTCTTCAATGGAATATCAACTAGCCACGTGGAGGAGAACGAGGAGGAGCAGCGATCCCTACATGGTGATATCATGTAGGCAAAAGAGTATGCGTTAGTACTTTGAATGTACTAAGTATGTAAGGATGCATGAACATTGAGAAAATATTATAACATTTATGTAATACGGAACATAATGTAATACATGCATAATAAATCATATGGATATCCTTTAAAACATTCATTTTGTGGGAAATTAACCATAACCGACATTTAAGACCATGCGAGCTATTACATGGAATCCAACATAACCCCCTACGTTGGCCGGGGAGACTACTTGCCAGGTAGAACTCCGTCAACTTCATTCATTTCTTTAACTTTAACTTTAAGGGCTATTTATGGATCCATTAGCCTAAGCCTACAAGGGCTCCTATGTTGGCACATAGTTAATGAGACAAGGGGTTGCTACTAGGATTCCCTTACCGAATCCCACCTCAATGCCTCATTCGGTGCTAAGTCAATCCCACGGAATAGTTTAATACTTCAAAATATTCATAGCATATAACTTGAGAATTCAAACATCATATTCGGTAGAATAGCTCATTAAAACATTTGATAATTCAAATATGCAAGAATTGTCCTTATTGCATAAAGAATCCATCATTCATATCATTTCATCATTCTTTCATTTCATAAGACTCCCTTTTTGATCATAGATATTGTTTTCATAAACATTTATTTGGAGTCAAAGCTTTCAAGTCAAACTTTATTAAAAACATAGTAAAACTAGGTGGGTTCAAATCACTTCAACTTGCAAATATGTATGTAAATAAATATACATAAATACTTTGAAATCCATTAATTAAAAATCATGCTTTTAAACAACCCACCATGAATTTCAAGAACCTTTAAATAGATAAATAGAGGAATTACTTGTAAACCATCAATTCATACATATATAATTATGTTGCATCAAAATAGAGAAATAATCATTAGTTTAACCATGATTCATACTATTAAGTAAAAATAAGAATTATCATAAGAAAATATTACTTGAAATCAAGATATTTAATTGAAAGAGTTTTTGGACTACATGGGTGGAAGAACCCATGGATAAACACCCACATAACTTAGAGTAAAGCTTAAAGAAAATAAACATAATTTATCATATAATCAAAATAATTTAGACATGAGAGTGGAAGGAATACTCTCATTGAAACCTTACATACCTGGAAACCGAAGCTTTAGTTGGTACCGGAAGACTTAATGAACACTCTTGAGTCCTAGCTTCTCTCCTTGACGGAACGTTTTGTGTACTACCCGGAATATATGAATCACCGGAATAGTATTTCTTCACTACTAAGAACTAAAACTATATTTGAGAATGTGTATAGAGAGAAGATTTGCTTGAGAAAGCTTGATGAATAAAATGAGGAAATAAGGTGGGTATTTATAGGTGGGAAAGATGACCTAACAATAAATAAAATAATTATAAATAAAAATCTGAAAATTTAGTGGAATATATTGATGTCATGGATGATGTTAAATGGAGGACAATTTATGTCATGAGTGATGTCAAATGTATCTAGATCTTTCTATGGTAGGTGAAATGAGTTATCTTTGACAGAATACTCTTTTTGGGAGCTGCGTTTGAATAAGATAAATTCCTTATTAGGATTTGGTGTCTTCATAAGAATTGTAGATATGGAAGTCTAGTTTCATATCGTTCAAGAATCAACCAATTTGGATAAACCTACAGTGAGATATGATTTTTCTTCTATAAACACTCATTTCCGTAACAGCATCCTACCTTACAAAGATTAATTTATTTGACCTACTTAACCTCCGAATCTTAAAATATGGTCTTCATAAAAGTTGTAGGTAATGATCTTTTGGTTACCCAGAAATTTGAATCACTCAATTTGGATATTTCTATGAAAAGTTATGACCAAAATACAGAGACTGTATCATGTTTAGGCAAAAATTGAAACATCGTATACAACGTTTTTAGGGGATATTACATTATCTCCCCCTTGGGAACATTCGTCCTCGAATGAGAAAAGACTTAGCTTGAGTAGAGTAGAGTATTAACAAACAACCTATCATTAATGCAACAGTGTAATTTAAAATATCATTCAAAAAAAAATATTTCATAATTTTGCAAGCATATGACAAGAAAAGTTGAAATGTAAAGATTTCAAGTAATTGAGCAAGGACAACTTAATACCTTAGGTTTGGGTAGAGGGGAAAAGATGAGCGTATCTCTTAATCATATCCGCTTCCGCTTCCCATGTTGCACTTTCTATTTGTTGATTCCTCCAAAGGACTTTAACAGATGCAATTTCTTTGTTCCTCAATCTCTTAACTTGCCGATCCAAAATTTCCACAGGAACTTCTTCATAGGTCAAGTTTTCTTCAATATTCACTACTGCCATAGGTACAATGGAACTAGAATCACCCACATGTTTTTTCAACATAGACACGTGAAACACCGGATGAACCATGGCCATTTCCAATGGTAATTCCAACTCATATGCAACCTTACCAACACGTCTCACAATTCTATAAGGCCCTACATATCTAGGGCTCAATTTCCCTTTCTTACCAAATCGAACCACACCTTTCATGGGTGAAACCTTCAGATACACCCAATCATCCACATTAAACTCAAGATCCCTTCTTCTAGTGTCAGAATAGGACTTTTGACGACTTTGAGCCGTCTTCAACCTCTCTCTAATGATCTTCACCTTCTCTAAAGCATCAAGTACCAAATCGGGGCCCAACAAGGTCATCTCACCTACTTCGTACCAACCTACCGGTGATCTACATCGTCTCCCATACAAAGCCTCAAACGGTGCCATCTCAATACTTGAGTGGTAACTATTATTATAGGCAAACTCGATGAGAGGTAGATGATCATCCCAATTCCCTTTAAACTCCAACACACAAGCCCTTAACATATCCTCTAGTGTTTGAATCGTCCTTTCGGCTTGCCCATCCGTTTGAGGATGGAATGCTGTGCTCAACTTTACCTTAGTACCGAGGCCTTTTTGAAAGATGACAATGACATAGATGAGCCAAACCTTTAACGGATGACATAAATGAATCTTTTCTCAAAGTTCGATGGCATATTTGAGGTTTTTCCCTATAATTATTTAAAGGAAATTATGGAATAAGGCAAAAATGTCAACATATTTATGGAACACAACTATAGTTGAAAAGAATTACAATAAATCATTGTATGTTCTTTTTATATCAAATTCCTCTCTCCCTTGCCTTTCCTTACACCGCCTCCTCTCCCTCTTCCCCCCTCGCTCTCCCTCTCACCCCTGTCAATTAGAAGAAATACATTCAAATATATTATGTATCAATTGTACTCAATCAAATATAGGTGAAATATTTGTATTTTATATTGATTGTATTCAAAATATTCAAAAACTTAAATTTGTATTCAACTGTATTTTTGTATTCGTGATACAATGAATACACCATGTATTGATCCTCTCTCCTCCCTCTCTTGATCTCGCTCGCCTGTCTCCTCGCTCTCTCGATTCCGCTCGCCTTTCTCCTCCTAATATGTATTCATTTTCATACAAATCAGTTTTCTTTGAAATCTGCAAAAAAATAAAAATAATAATATAAATGCGTAGCAAATCAAAGTGTAGGTGCGAATTGTAATTAATGAAACTATAGCTAAGGAGTCTTATTTGTGTAAATTTTAATTAATGAAACTATAGCTAAGGAGTCTTATTTAAGGCCTAATGTTTGTTGTTTTTAAATATTTCCCTTATTTTAAAGCATAAAGAGATTTATAATAGATATGATAGAGATATTTATCCAATTAGATAATTTCCCATAATATAGAGGTTGTAGAGTTTACGCCTCATTAGTCACTTGCCAATGTTGGGTTTAAGTGAAGTGTAAATGAGTAATAAGAATTGGGAAATGTGAGGCAACCAAATGAAGAGAAAATGAAAAGTCATTTTTCCCTCATTGGTAGAAGAAAGCAAAAGTCTTGTCCTTATATTTAGAAAGACTTCCTTTAACTCATAAAGGGTTAAGTAGAGGGTGCTCCCTCGCGTCGTCGTCGTCGTCGCTCACTCGACTTCGATTTTGACTTTGGCAAATGATGTGATTGATTGATAATTTTTTAGACAAAATTTATTTATTAATCTCATTAATTGATTTCCTTTTTCTTATTATTAATTTAGTATTAATTTGGAATTATTAATTAATTAATTAATTCACGATTAATTGAATTAATTAAATTAGTGGAATTAAAATTACCGAATTAACTAATAAACGGAAACAAAATTTAAAATTCGCGAATTCAGAAGGGACCTGTTCCGAATAGCTATTTTCCTTCGCAGATTAAGAAAGGACTTGTTCCTTCTGAACAGACACTTCCTTTCTCAAAAGAAACCTTGTTGGCTATAAATAGAGAGGCCTCCTCTATGTTTTTAGCATCGAATTTTCTTCTCTTCTGCATATATTTTCTTATAAACAAAGTTGTGTCTTTGTGTAATTACATTGCTGCTTTCGGAGTTCGCTGAAATTGAAGAAGTTTGAGGTACCGCTACTTTTTTAATGTTCTATCCGTTTTATAAGGGCAGCCAAGTGCACTAAAGCTTCCGCTATGCGCGGGATCCGGGGAAGGGCCTGACCACAAGGGTCTATTGTACGCAGCCTTACCTTGCATTTCTGCCAGAGGCTGTTTCCAAGGCTTGAACCCGTGACCTCCTGATCACATAGCAACAACTTTACCAACAACTTTACCAGTTTTATCCCGGGAGGAAATAATCTATAACCTCAGGTACAGTGAGAGGATTAAATTCCTTAAGGACACAGTGAATTCTGTGGACTCGGATACTATTTTATTTTTCATATTTCATATTTCGTATTTCTGATTTACTAACCTTAATACAGGAGGAATAACAACCAATAATAGGTTGTAGATTTTACGCCTTATTAGTAACTTGAAATCCGCCCTGTACATATCGGTGATACAATAATTTTGGCTGTGTATTAGTGATACAATAATTTATTTTGTATTTGTTGTTATATTACTGATATAGAACAAATTGTATATATTTAACTGATACATAACGAATTTCAAAACCTGGTTTATCACGGATAAAAATCAAACTTTTATCAGGATATGTCAGCCCATAGTGATTACCTGTAGAGTGCAAAACAGTAGCACTCTAATTTGTAATGACGAATAGAATTTATTCATTAGAAGAAACACAAAAATAGAGCTGTTAAGAAATGAACAAAATATGTCAAATCAAATATGAAATAACATAAAAGTTAGGTGTCCAAATTTTCCCCTTAATCCCGAGAAGGTGACCACCTAATAATATTAGTTAGGGTGATTTCAAACCAGTAGAGCTTCTTGGGGGGACAACTCAATTAATACGCACATCACATGTTTTTACTTGACTATTTGTTTGAATCATAAAATGTAGACTGGGCAATGTAGTGATCAATGAAGACACCTATGTGTGACTATAAGGAGCCATCCAATGGGGAAATAGTGAGAATGAAGTAGTGTTTTGTTTGGCTGAACAAAATATGCGGTGTATTTTCTTCTTTAGAGATAATTGGAAAGCCAAACATCTCATCTAAGTAAGCAAAATTTATCTTTCCTCTCCTGTATAAATATATATATTCCTTCCATTTCAAAATAAGTGTCATCTTAAAAATTTAAGATAAAAAAATAAATATGTTTAGAAATGGAATGATTAATCATATTCATACTCATAGAATTAAGAAATAATGGCTACCCTATGTTGCGGAAGTCGAATATATAGAGAGATGAAATCACAACTACTATATCTAAAGACAGCTAATAAATAGTAAATGAGACAACAATAAAAAAAACACCAGAAATTTACAAGGTTGGACAAAAGTTTATTTTTTTTTGCTTAATCCTCGGACACAACCAATCAATAATTATTTTCACTCCAAAAGAATAGAAGTGAAATACTATAAGAGAGAAAGAAGATCAAATGCCTTAGAAGATGAGAAGACAAGTGAGAGGTGTGTTACAAATAAACCAAGAGCTACCTATTTATAGGAATAAAATCTTCCTCTTGACGTCATCCATGATATCACTATGGGTTAAAATGTCAAGGTTTATCTTGTGAAACCATTTAATGGTTTACCAATATTTTAACTCCAAATTTTCTACCTTAACTTTTTATACCAAAAAAGAATTATCTTCCTACCAAATCTTCACATTAATTCAATTAGAATCTTGTCAATTTTAACACCCTACCCCCACCCGCACCCAAAAAATATAAATAAATAAAAATTCTATCATGTTTTTGCAAGTCTTATACTTTCTTATATCTTGTTTTCATTTGCATTATAACTCTTAAGTATTAAACCCACCGATTTGACGAAAGACAGTATTTGTTAAATTTTCTTCTAGAGATGTGTGAAGGGGAAAAAAAAAATTCATCCATGCCGCCTATATAACGCTAAATAAGCCACAAAGTCAGATTTGAAATGTTGCGTTGAGAGATTTTCTTTTTATCTATCCTTGAAAGTTATATAGTCTATGGTGAAATATAAACAAGCATAGTTTTGATATATATGAAACTTGTACAAGCCTGCAGACAAGAAAACTTTTAAAGCGGAAAAAGTATCATCGATTCAATTAGTATCTTCAGCATACATTGAATTACTTCGAAATACATCAAAAGCTTTCAACATCACCAGCTAGCATGATGACAAGGTAAAAGAGATCTTCATCAAGCTATTAATTATGCAAATGATCATGTAATTAAAATAGTTCTCTCATTTCTTTTCACAGCTATAACACTAATTTATAGTATCCAAAATTGAAATTGATCTAGACACAATATTTTATTACCACGAGTATACTTTATCAAATCTACCATCTTGACTACGTCCAAAATAAAAGCCATCCTCTTGCACTTTCCAACAGCATCCATAAAGAAAACGGCCAAGGTTTCCACAATCTCTAGATATATTATACATCATTAATAACATCGAAAAAAATAAATTGTCTGTTCCAATAATAAGAACAAAAGTAGGATGTACCACCGACAGAAGTAAACATATACTCTTCAGACACATTGATTCTTTGAGTTCCTAGATTATGATATTCATGATCTTGACAAAGAAGGATCAAAGGTGAATCACCATTTGGGAGGGCATTAACAATGTATATTTGATAACTACCTAGGAATTTCTGGGTTCAATTCTGAACTTCTCAATATATAGTGCAAGGTTAAGTGCAAACATAAATGAGAAGAAAAGGATATTATTGTTCTTGAAATAACTCATATTTGATACTTGAAGTGATTATATCTTATGTTGAACATATGTATATATTTGTGCTATGTATTTATACAGGAGAAAAGAGGTGAAAATCTTGCTAATTAACTTCCTTAATCTTGATGCCCAATATTAGGGGTATTTACGATTTGAGTAAAAACTAATTCAAATAGAAAAATCGAACCAAATCGATTAAATAAATTTATTTTTATTTGGTTTGATTTGGTTTTACATTTAAATAAATCGATAATAATTATTTTGGTTTTGTCCGAAAAAATTGAAGAAATTAATTGAACTGAACTGATAAATTATATACATATTTTTTATAATTATATAAACATAATATATTATTATGAATAATTTTTTATGCAAAAAATGTAACACTCTAATGAAAAAGAATAAGATATGATGCGTCTTTTATTTGTGCAACAATATCGGTAGCTTATAAGAATTATAATATCTAAAATGGCACGAGAGAATTTATTTTCTTTGAATGAATTGTATTTTTTTTTTTGAATGAATCGTTTCTTTGATTTTAGTGTATGATTAATAATCGATAAAAATCAAATCAAAAAATGTATATTATATTTGATTTGGTTCAATTTTAATAATTTAAGTACCAATTAAATTGATTTGATTTTAATTTTAATCATTAATAACGGTGGTATTAAATTTACAGAAAATACCTTTTTTAAATAAAGGAAAATTTCCCCGACACTCAATATTATAGTGTTATTTACCATTAATTCCAGTGGTGTTAGGTTTACAAAAAATACCTGTTTTTTAATAATCAATAGTACTGAAATAGTGTGAACATAGCCCCGCCATGTGAAAGGAAATATCCCTCTTTTAATGCTCAATTTTTATTAGCTAAATATCTTATTTTAGTTGTCATGATAAAATTTTGCACAATTCATAAAAAAACATTAATTAGGAGCATTATTTGATTAATATACCTTATATTAATTCTTTAATCTTTATCTATTTATGTGTCTCTTAATTTTAGAATAATTAATGCTAAGAATAAAATTAAAAAAATATAATTAATTCTCTTTTGATTATTTAAATTGACAATTATTTTGAGACAACTATTTTTAGTATACATTACAACTAATATGAAACGGAGGAGGAAGTATATATTTTCTTTTGAAGCCTTTTCTTTTCGAAACACATGGCATAATATCCCAAAATAAATCTACATTAAATAGGCATTGCTCCCTATCACAGAAGGATTCTTTGTTTACACATATCACAAAATAGTACAAATTATTTTCATTTCCTTTTAAAGAATTATAAAAAAATTAGCTAGCATACGATGTTGGATGCTAAAAATAGGTTCAAACTCAAGATTCGATAAAATAAATTGGATCCTATGCAAACAATCCATTTTTTGGAAATAAGAAGGGAAAGAAAAATGGCTTCAAAGAGAGAAAATATATAATTTTTGGGCAATAAATATGCTACATTAAAACAAGGATATTCTCTTTTACACGGTAAGGCTATGTTCACGCTATTAATTTCAGTACTATTGATTACTCCCTCCATTCGCTTTTGATTGTCATAGTTGAATTTGGCACACCAAAAAATAATAATTGATATAATTGTTTTATTATACTATTTCTATTTATTGATGTTTAATATTAGATTTTGAAAAATAATTTGAAAAATAAGTAATTAATGTTAAGAGTAAAAATATAATAAAAAATAATTGTCTTTTTTTAATATATTAAAAGTGATAAATAAAAATAAAGATCTATGAAATATTGGACATATAAAAATGATTAGAGAAATATTCAAAAGAAAAGTATTTTTTTAAACGTAATACCATCAGTATTAATGATAAATAACACCATGACATTGAATGTCAAGAAAAATTTCTTTTCCTTAAGTAGGATAATAAAAGATCACTAATCAAGATAATTTTTTAATTTTTTTTTTTCATATTTCCATTTCCTTTAATGAAGTTTTACATTTTTCCAAACCTTTTTGAGCAATGAATATTTTATCTTTAGGAATAACTTGGGAATAAACAAAAAGACATAGTGAAAGCCTCAAAAAATATATGTAGCGTTTGACCCCAAATAGTTTTTGGAAAAAATTTGAAAAATATTTAGGAACTTGTGTTTGTTCATACAATTTGCTATTCTTGACAAATATTTTTGGCAAAGCCCCAAGTTCCCAAGTTCTAAAAAAAAAGTAGAACTTGAGAACTTGGAAAGTTTTAAAAATTTAAAAATAACCCCAAACTTTTATATTTTATAAAAACACCAATCATTTATTAATTCCAACTAAATATTTATCTACCAATTTACTCCATTAATATGATCAATTAATACCACTAATTCCTCTTAAATAAACTTATCTATAAAAAATATTCACCGACCCTCTTAATTCTTGATCATTAAGTATATGTTAAATGAAATGATTAGTTGTAATGACCCTGAAGGTCATTTTTGGAATTTTTATAAAATGACCATTTTACCCCTCCCTTTAGATGCCCCGAGTCGTTTTTGATTGTTATCGGGTGTTAATTTTTAGAAAATCCTATGAAAAGTTAAGTCCTTAGAAATTTTGAGTTTCATAAGTTTTAAGTATTAAAAAGTGGTATTTGGGGTCAATCGGAGCTACGGGTCTCGAAACGGAATTCCTTCAATTCCAGCAGCTCCGAAATATCGAAATCGGCTTAGGAGACTTTACAGAATCAGTTTTGGAGTTGTAACGAAGAATTGAGGCCTTGAGTTGAGAATTTGAGAAACTTTAAGTCAAAGTTTGAATTTGGTCAACTTTTGGAGTTCCGATGCTCGGAATGGAATTTCGATGACTCCGTTGAATTCGGGAGATGGTTTTTGGTCTAGAAGAAGTGTTGGTTGAATTTTTAGAGGTCCCAAGTCCGTTTTGGTATTTTGAAGGCCTAAGTTGGTTTAATTGCGACTTTTTGAGTTTTGGTCAACGAGATCTTCAATTCAAATTCTGATGGTTCCATCAGCTCCGGAATGACCAAATTAGGCTAGTTGCACTGTTGAAATGACTATCGAGGTAATCAATACGAGTTTGGGGCCATTTGGTGCTTTTGACTTTGAAAGTTAGCCAATGGTTGACTTTGGTCAACATTCTTAGAAAACGCGCTCGAATAAAAATTCTGACAGCGTGATTAGTTCTGAAATGTCGATTTTGGTCTAGAACGATCCTTCGTTCGCTTTCCGAGGCTTCCGGACTAATATCGAGGCCCGTTGTGGAATGTGGCTTAAAGTGACTCTTGGGTGTGGGACCCACTTTTTATTAAAATGATCTCATATGGGAATTTTGAATGCGTTATTGAGTCCAAAACGTCGAATTTAGTAGAGTAGCATATCTGGTTTATTTTTATCGAATTTCGAAAGAATTCCGAGCACCCCATCGGAGATTTTGAAAAATTCAAAATCTGAAAAATATGCAGCAACAGTAGCCCCTTTTGTTTTTTTTTTGGGTTTTTTTTTCCAACTTTAAAACCCCATAACTTGAGCATTATGACTCCAAATTGGGTGATTCAAAAAGCAAACTTGTGAGATTTTTCGTGGAGAACGCATTGGAGAGATTGAAAATTGATTTGGAGCATTCGATTCAGGTAAAAATCGTAATTTTATTGCAGTTGTGTCCATTTTCGAATTGAGTTTTTGAAAAACTTTAAGTAATTATTTCTTGACCTATATAAACCTGATTTTGGTGATTCAATGGTCTAAATTCAAGAGAATTTTGTGAGAAATCTCATGGTGATCTCAGAAACGCGAGGGAAAGCTTCATTTGAGGTATAAATGCGTTTTTAGTTATTGATTTAGTCATTTTTGGAATGAAATTTTGTGGAATTTTGGAAGAGTGTATCTTGGTCAATATAACTCCGTTTTGAGTGATTCTTAAGACTAGATTGTGGGGTTTCTCGTAAGGATCGTCATAGTGCAATTTGTTTGGGTTGAAAGAGTCTCGTTTTTTTAGAATTTGCTGATTTTGATGCTGTCATTTTTGGTTATTTAGTCAGAATTTATGAGTTTTGGTTGCATGCTCGTCCCGCGTAGTTTTTCACCCCGAATTATGTTATAAATTAGATTTGTGAGCTCGGGGTGATGTTTGGAACCTGTTTTGGGGGTCAAATCCAGAATTTCGTATGCGGGTCCCATAATTCTCGTTTTAGACCCCACTCTCTAAAAATTATGAAATTAGTGTCTAAACGACCGTATTGACATCGTGGTTCTATTTTTGATAGCATGACAGCATTCCGAGGTAGTTCGGAAGGGAAAACCTTCGATACAGTGATTTGGAACCCGCCTGTTTAGCCTACAGGTAGGTTACGGTTTACCTTTCTTTAGATTGAGCTGGAATATGTGAAAGCATGTTGAAATAGTTAGAATTTGGATTGGGTAGTTTAATTGTATATTTTAGGTGTTAGAAATCATGCTTTAGACTTGTTATCGGGTTTTTCGGATATTTAGAAGCATGTGTATCTTGTCGTTATTTGTTAGTATTATAAGTAGAGTTGAATGAGCATGTTGTTGATATTGTAGGTTATGTTGGCCTTAGTATAGGATGTAAACTTGCTTTAGATGTCGTGGCGTCGCTCCAATGGACTTAGATCCTTGTAGAATAGTGTAGCGGGCTAGTGCATGGTAGTTTGGCCTTAGTTAGGCGTTACCCTTGCTCTTAAAAATATACACATTCATAAATTGGTATAATCGTGACTTTTGGGATGCGTCGGCAACACTAGATTTCGTGATTGTTAACTTTGGCTCCGGTTTCAGTTTTAGCGGCATATCGGTTGACTTATTTGGGAAAAGATTTTTGGTACTATTGTATCCTAGTTGGAAAGTAAAATGTTTGGCATCATGAGATAAATTATCTGTGAGCATCCGGGTACCAAGTTCCGGCCTCCGTTCTGAATTATCGGAGAGCATCCGGGTACTAAGCCCCGGCCTCTATCGGCTTGCTAATATGACGAGCATCCGGGTACTCAATCTCAGCCTCGATCATACCGATGTATTACGGCGAGCATCCCGGTACCCAGTCCCAGCCTCGACCGCACTTATGTATTATGGCAAGTATCCGAGTATCCAATCCCGACCTTGGCCACTTTGAACATTCGGGTGAGCATCTGGGTCCCAGTCCCAGCCTCGACCCCTAAGTCACCACTAGATCGATTGACTCTTGGAGATTCTAGGTTTGGAAATGATATAGTACTTCGGCTCCTAACATCGCAGATTTTTGGTTCCTAGCCTTGGTAGTTGTAGCTATTCTGTGTACTCGGCGGGCTTTTGGGGGTTCATCCGGATTTTTATTTAACTTGCGCACGAGTGTCCCGGCTGGGCTTATGGAGGCCCATTTGGGAATAGTTAGCTGTAGTTCTCATAGGTAGTACTATTTCCCCCTTTTGATGCTTATGTTGACTCCTATTTAGGCTATTCCTCTTTTTCATATTGTTTTTACCTTTTCTGCTCAATCGGCCTATGATGCCTACTGGGTAACTGTTGTCTTGGTACTCATACTACACTCTGCATCTACTTTCGTGATGCAGGACCGAGCACGAACTACCGCCGTGGATAGATCGAGCCTGTTGTAGTTAGCTTCGGAGACTAGGGTGAGCACTTGGCCCTCCTTCAGTATGAATGGCCCGTCTTTTGCCTTTTGAGACTAGTCAGTTGTTATATATATTTTCGGTCCACTTTCGAAAATTGTACTCGTTTTTTATTTTGTAGCAGCTCTGTACTTGTGACTTTCAGGTTTTAGGAAGGTTCTTTAGTTGTTTATATCATGTTTTGGTTTACTTCCTCTTATTCTTTCTGCCTATCTTTATAATTCGTCACTCTTGTTTAGTTTCTGTCCTCAAACTCATTACTTGAAGTTTCGGGTTGACATGTTAGCTTACCTACTGGTGGGTTATAGTAGGTGTCATCATGACCTAAGGAATTGGGTCATGACATTAATGTATTGTATATAATTTATTTTGTTGTTGTTGATTGTTATCAATTATGTTATAAAGTTTTTTTTAACGGAATATGTTCATTATAAAATCCTAATACAAATTTATGGGTATTTTTAATATTTTTTAGAACTTACAGGTACAAAATAATATTTTTAAAAATTTCACCAAAACTTGAAAAAACTCTGGGCCAAACGCATGGTGCAATTATACCAAAATTTCTCCCAAAAATAACTTGCCAAAAATATTTGAGAACTTGGGGCCAAACGGGGCCATAGTTTAAATTATGACCTTGTAGATTTTTCTTAATGAATGTGCATTGCCTTTATATACCTTAATAATTTGTACATGAACATAGATTTAACAAAAGATTTAATACTTTGTATATCTTTATTATACCATAAACCATAAAATAGTTTATACCAAATATACACTAAATACATAAATTATACGTGATACATCTTTTTCATGAAAAAAGTATGTCCAATGTAATAAATTTATACCCATTTTTGTGTGTGTGAAGGACCCATTTGGATCAGATTTATTCAATTAAATAAAGGAAATACTACATAATTACACATAGTTCACTATCATATTTATTATTATAATTTATACTTTCAAAATATTATGTATCTTACCACTAATTAAGATATATTTTTGCTACCAATGTCACGACCCAAGCCTAGGGCCTAGACGTGACATGGCGAATGAGGAACCCGAAAGTACCTCAAACAAGCCTCTTAGCATTCTTTTAGCCTTTCATAGGTAATGATGATAAATAGACAAGCGGAAATCATAATAATAAATCTTCAACTTACATATGTCTAACAATACCTCTAACTATTAGATTTAATGGGGCTAAGACAAGTTCCTAGCTCACCCTCAATCATAATAGAAGAAATGCCATAATAAAATATCTTAACATATCATAAGCTAGAAAGACAAAGGAGTATTGTTCCCGGAACATGGGAACTCACCAAAAGTAGTCTTCAATGGAATATCAACTAGCCACGTGGAGGAGAACGAGGAGGAGCAGCGATCCCTACATGGTGATATCATGTAGGCAAAAGAGTATGCGTTAGTACTTTGAATGTACTAAGTATGTAAGGATGCATGAACATTGAGAAAATATTATAACATTTATGTAATATGGAACATAATGTAATACATGCATAATAAATCATATGGATATCCTTTAAAACATTCATTTTTGTGGGAAGCTAACCATAACCGACATTTAAGACCATGCGAGCTATTACATGGAATCCAACATAACCCCCTACGTTGGCCGGGGAGACTACTTGCCAGGTAGAACTCCGTCAATTTCATTCATTTCTTTAACTTTAACTTTAAGGGCTATTTATGGATCCATTAGCCTAAGCCTACAAGGGCTCCTATGTTGGCACATAGTTAATGAGACAAGGGGTTGCTACTAGGATTCCCTTACCGAATCCCACCTCAATGCCTCATTCGGTGCTAAGTCAATCCCACGGAATAATTTAATACTTCAAAATATTCATAGCATATAACTTGAGAATTCAAACATCATATTCGGTAGAATAGCTCATTAAAACATTTGATAATTCAAATATGCAAGAATTATCCTTATTGCATAAAGAATCCATCATTCATATCATTTCATCATTCTTTCATTTCATAAGACTCCCTTTTTGATCATAAATATTGCTTTCATAAACATTTATTTGGAGTCAAAGCTTTCAAGTCAAACTTTATTAAAAACATAATAAAACTAGGTGGGTTCAAATCACTTTAACTTGCAAATATGTATGTAAATAAATATTCATAAATACTTTGAAATCCATTCATTAAAAATCATGCTTTAAACAACCCACCATGAATTTCAAGAACCTTTAAATAGATAAATAGAGGAATTACTTGTAAACCATCAATTCATACATATAAAATTATGTTGTATCAAAATAGACCAATAATCATTAGTTTAACCATAATTCATACTATTAAGTAAAAATAAAAATTACCATAACAAAAATATTACTTGAAATCAAGAGACTTAATTGAAAGAGTTTTTGGACTATATGGATGGAAGAATTCATGGATAAACACCACATAACTTAGAGTAAAGCTTAAAGAAAATAAATATAATTTATCATATAATCAAAATAATTTAGACATGAGAGTGGAAGGAATACTCTCATTGAAACCTTACATACCTGGAAACCGAAGCTTTAGTTGGTACCGGAAGACTTAATGAACACTCTTGAGTCCTAGCTTCTCTCCTTGCCGGAACGTTTTGTGTACTACCCGGAATATATGAATCACCGGAATAGTATTTCTTCACTACTAAGAACTAAAACTATATTTGAAAATGTGTATAGAGAGAAGATTTGCTTGAGAAAGCTTGATGAATAAAATGAGGAAATAAGGTGGGTATTTATAGGTGGGAAAGATGACCTAACAATAAATAAAATAATTATAAATAAAAATCTGAAAATTTAGTGGAATATATTGATGTCATGGATGATGTTAAATGGAGGACAATTTATGTCATGAGTGATGTCAAATGTATCTAGATCTTTCTATGGTAGGTGAAATGAGTTATCTTTGACAGAATACTCTTTTTGGGAGCTGCGTTTGACTAAGATAAATTCCTTATTAGGATTTGGTGTCTTCATAAGAATTGTAGATATGGAAGTCTAGTTTCATATCGTTCAAGAATCAACCAATTTGGATAAACCTACAGTGAGATATGATTTTTCTTCTATAAACACTCATTTCCGTAACAGCATCCTACCTTACAAAGATTAATTTATTTGACCTACGTAACCTCCGAAACTTAAAATATGGTCTTCATAAAAGTTGTAGGTAATGATCTTGTGGTTACTCAGAAATTTGAATCACTCAATTTGGATATTTCTATGAAAAGTTATGACCAATATACAGAGGCTGTATCATGTTTAGGCAAAAATTGAAACATCGTATACAACTTTTTTTAGGGGATATTACAACCAAATACACTAAATAGGGAGAGATGCGAGCGAGATTGGGCAGAGAGGTGATCGAGATTTGTATGTATCCCAAATACATACGAATCACTCTAGATACATGTATCTATATGTATCTGAGATACCAGATATATGCGAGAGTGGCGAGTGAGATGGGAGAGAGGCGACGAGATTTATTACGTATTTTAGATATATACGAATCCACTTGGATACAATGTATCTAGAACGTATCTGAATGTATTTGGAAGTATTTGAACGCACAAATATATAGTAAGATACATAATATTACAAATTAGAATGTATACAAGTAATTAGTTCGTAAACTAGTGAAATTTACGTAAATTTTCCTTAAATAAATAAGATATTTACAAAAGTGGATTAGCCCAAAGGCTGACCATTTATGTTGAGATGTAAAGATTAGTTAGGAAATTAGTTAGAAGCAGGAGTATTATTGTCACTTCCAGCCCTCCTAGTTAAACAAACTAACTACCAATTAGTTAGATAGTTAGCCTAAGTAACTACCTATATATATGTATGTAACTAAGGCTACTGGAAGTTAGGGCATTTACAGAAGCCCCAAAATTGAAAAAATCTCTTCCTCTCTCTACTCTAACTTCTCTCTATCGTCTTCTTCTTCCTCATCTTGATCTTAGATGTAGAATAGCTCAGATAAGTTCATGGTATCAGAGCAGTGATCACAGCAAGAAGCTCACCTAGCTGATTCAAAGACTCGAAGATCAGAGTCAAAGATTCAGTCAAGTTTCTAGCTTAGTCTTTACAGATCTAAGCTTCATCGAAGCTCAAACTGATTTTTGCAACAAAGAGCAAAAAAGGTAAAGAGATGACAAGCGAAGCCACAGATTCAGCTCAACGAGTGGCTGTATCAGGTTCATCAAGCTCGGGAGGTAATAATGGACAAGGTATTGACTATAATCATCCCTTATTCCTTAGTCCTACGGATGTAAGTGGTATTAGCATCATATCGTTCCAGTTGCAAGGTATTGAAAACTATACCTTGTGGAATCGATCAATCAAACTAGCTTTGCTAGGTAGAAACAAATTAGGACTTGTGGATGGTACATGCAGGAAAGAAATGTATAGTGAAGAGCTATGGGGCCAATGAGAAAGGGTAAATGCGATTGTGTTATCATGGCTTATGAACTCAGTAACGAAGAGCCTGCTTAGTGGAATTGCATTTGCGTCAAATGCTTCAAGTGTGTGGTCTGAACTGCAAGAGAGATTTGACAGGGTTGATGGATCAAGAACCTACAGCCTACACAAAGAAATAGCCACTTTACAATAAGGAACAACGTCGGTTTCAGCATATTATACAAGGCTGAAGGCACTGTGGGATGAGTTTGAGGTGTTAGTGCCTTCACCGTGTTGCAATTGTGAGAAATCGAGAGGATTTGTAGCTCACATGAATAGACAAAAGCTGTATCAATTTCTAATGGGATTGAACGACACATATCATCAAGCTAGGAGTCAGATTCTCATGATAGATCCTTTACCTACTATCAATCAAGCATATGCTATGATAGTATGAGATGAAAGTCAGAAGGCTGTGGTGAAAGGCATCAACAATTTTGGACTATATTCATCAAATTCTGATTCAATAGCTATGTACTCTAGAGTTGGAAACAGTTCAGGTATTAATAACAGGTTCAAGAAAAATGCATCCTTAATCTGTGAGTTCTGTAAGTGTAGAGGCCACACAAAAGAGTCCTGCTATAAAGTGGTGGGATATCCCCCAGATTTCAAGTCCAAAAGGAAGGTTCAGAGTGCAAACATGGTTCATGCAGACACTAATGACCACACTAATCAATCTCAGCAGTCAGGTCAGGCTAGTTTCTCTTATGGTTTGAACACAAATGTGACTGATGAAGCAATATGGGATAGAAACAGCACAGGACAGCACACTGCAGACAAACTATCAACAACTACTTCTAACAAGACAGCTGAGAAAGAGGTCAAGCAACTACTGCAGGGGTGTACATTCACAAAAGATCAGTATGAGCAGATCCTTATGATGATGAATCAACAGTCAGGATCAAGAGCCAATGCACCTGATTGCAATAAGGCAAATAATGCAGGTAAGGCCTTATTTGTAACTGAAAATAGTGATGTGTGGATTGTGGATACAAGTGCAACAAACCATATGGTGTCTAAGATGGAGATGCTGCTAAAAGAGTCTGTACTTAAACTTGCCACTCCAAAGGATGTGTGTTTACCAAATGGTGGTACCACTCAAGTAACTCATATTGGATCTTGTAGCCTACCATCTAGAAGTCTGATCATTAATATGTTCCATATTCTGGAATTCAAGTACAACTTAATGTCTGTTAGCAAAATAACCAAGGAATTAGGTTGCTCAGTCTCCTTCTTCCCTAATTTCTGTGTTTTTCAGGAGCTCTACACTGGGAAGGTGAAGGAAGTTGGTAGAGAAGAGGGTGGCCTGTATCTGCTATGAAACCAATTAAATCAAGGTAATGCAAGTAAGACTTAGGATTCTGCCTACTCTGTTGATGTTGGTCAGTCAACAAACAAGGAATCAAATATGGAGCTATGGCATAAAAGGCTAGGACATGTATCTTCAGCTGTACTTGCCAAGATATTCACTATGAATAAAGTTAGTATGAGTAAGGTGTCTGAGTGCTTAGTGTGTCCATTTGCCAAACAAACTAGACCTGTATTTCCTTCTAGCATCATCAAAAGCAATAACTGTTTTGATTTGATACATGTTGATCTTTGGGGTCCTTATAATATAACTACCTTTGATGGTAACAAGTATTTCCTTACAATTGTTGATGATTTTTCAAGAATGACTTGGCTATTCTTACTTAAGCACAAATCAGATGTGTGTGTCTCTTAAACTCTTTCTGCAGTATACTAAGAATCAGTTTGGGAAGGTGGTTAAAGTCCTAAGATCTGATATTGGTACTGAGTTTGTTAACTCAGTATGTGATAGTATGTTCAAATCACTAGGTATTATACATCAAAGGTCCTGTCCATACACTCCTCAACAAAATGGTGTGGCTGAGAGGAAACATAGACACCTACTAGAAGTAACCAGAGCCCTCAGATTTCAAGCTAAAATACCTATCAAATTTTGGGGTCACTGTGTGCTAGCTGCTGCTTATCTTATAAACAGAACTCCCAGTACTGTGCTTGAGTTCTATACTCCTTATGAAAGATTGTATGGCAGAAAGCCAGGTTTATCTCATTTGAGAACACTTGGTTGTCTAGCCCTAGCCAAGAACCTCACTGAACACGACAGACTTATACCCAGATCAAAATCAGCAGTTCACATGGGATATTCTAAAGTGCAAAAAGGCTATATCCTGTTTGATTTGCACAATAGCTCATTTTTTGTCAGCAGGGATATTCACTTTAGAGAAGACATATTTCCATTTGCCAGGAATGATAATTCTGCATCACAGCAGCTGTTTGTAGACAACCTACAAGGCCTAGGTGATATAGCTCCCCATCTCCATCAAATGCCTTCATTCATAGTTTCAGGTACTGCTCCATCTGTACTATCAGAAGAGGATACATGTGTGCATCCAAGTGGTGATGAGTAACACTGTGTGCCTACATAACCACACACTGATGCAGGTGGCTCTGAGGTGCCTGGTCCAACTATCACTAGAAGATCTGTCAGGTCCAAACAGCCTCCCATATGGCTGAAGGATTTTGTCTCTCTGAATGCCAAACAGGATGTCCAATATCCCCTATCCAACTATGTAAACTATTCCCATCTCTCACCTTCTCATCAGTGTTTTATTGTAGCTACATCCTCTGTGATAGAACCCACCAGCTATGCTGAAGCAATCAAAGATCCAAGATGGGTTGAAGCTATGCAGACTGAGATCCAGGCCTTAGAAAGCAACAACACTTGGGAGATTACTTCATTACCTGCAGGAAAAAGACCTATTGGCTGTAGATGGATATACAAGGTCAAGTACAAATCCACAGGTAAAATAGAGAGGTTCAAAGCAAGGTTAGTTGCAAAAGGATACAGTCAACAGGAAGGAATTGATTACAAGGAGACCTTCTCTCCTGTTGTGAAAATGGTCACTGTTAGAGCCATTCTCTCAACTACAGCTTCTAAGAATTGGCACATCCATCAAATGGATGTCTTCAATGCCTTCCTACATGGGGACCTGGAGGATGAAATATATATGCAGCTTCCTCAGGGATTTGTCAGTCAAGGGGAGAAGGTGTGTAGACTAACAAAGTCCCTTTATAGGCTCAAGCAGGCTCCAAGGCAGTGGAATCACAAACTCACTGAAGCCCTAACCTCCCTTGAGTTCAAACAAAGTCAATATGATTACTCTTTATTCATTAACAAGTCAGCAGAAGGTATTGCAATTGTACTTGTATATGTAGATGACATGTTAATAAGTGGTAGCAGCCTTAAACTGATAGAAGACATAAAGCAGGCTTTACAAAGAGCCTTCAAAATAAAAGACTTAGGGGAGCTTAAATACTTCCTAGGAATTGAATTTGCAAGAACCACAGAAGGTATACTCATGCATCAAAGGAAGTATACCCTTGAACTTATAGCTGAGGTAGGACTGTCTGCAGCCAAACCAGCAGGAACTCCTATAGACACCAACATCAAGCTCACATCAAGGCAATATGATGTCATGTGAACAAGAAGCTGAAAGAATTAGAAGATCCTTTGGTAGATCAAGCTGCATATCAGAAACTCATAGGTAAGCTACTGTACCTCAACATGACAAGGCCAGACATCTCCTTCAGTACTCAGACACTGAGTCAGTTTCTAAATCAACCAAAAAAGTCCCATATGGAGGTTGCAATAAGGATTGTCAAGTACTTGAAGAAGCAACCTGGACAAGGTATATTATTGTCCAGCCAGTCAGAGAGGCAGGTCACTGAATTTTGTGATGCAGATTGGGCTGCTTGCCCACTAACCAGGAAGTCAGTCACAGGGTTCATGATCAAGATGGGAAAGTCCCTGGTCTCATGGAAGGCAAAGAAACAAACCACAGTATCAAGGAGCTCAGCTGAAGCTGAATATAGAAGTATGGCCTCGACTGTATCAGAACTTGTATGGCTGCTGGACATGTTGAAAGAAGTGGATGCAGATGTTGAGCTGCCTGTTCAAATGTATAGTGATAGCAAAGCTGCAATTCAGATTGCAGCAAATCCAGTATATCACGAAAGAACAAAACATATAGAGATAGATTGCCATTTTATCAAAGAAAAACTGCAGCAAGGCCTGATAAAAGTAAGCTACTTACCATCTCAAGAACAACCTGCAGATTTGTTAACCAAAGGGCTGTCAAGAGTTCAGCATGAGCATCTTTTGTCCAAGCTAGGAGCTTTGAACATTTTTGCACCTCCTAGCTTGAAGGGGAGTGTTGAGATGTAAAGATTAGTTAGGAAATTAGTTAGAAGCAGGAGTATTATTGTCACTTCCAGCCCTCCTAGTTAAACAAACTAACTACCAATTAGTTAGATAGTTAGCCTAAGTAACTACCTATATATATGTATGTAACTAAGGCTACTGGGAAGTTAGGGCATTTACAGAAGCCCCAAAATTGAAAAAATCTCTTCCTCTCTCTCTACTCTAACTTCTCTCTATCGTCTTCTTCTTCCTCATCTTGATCTTAGATGTAGAATAGCTCAGATAAGTTCATTTACAACACCGGTTGTGCTAAACAAACAAAAATAAACAAAAAGAAGGTGGAAAACATAATGAATTAGGAAAGTGAAAAGACAAAGGAGTTCTAGAACAATCTCCGGCGATGAAAATTTAAGGAGACATTCAGCAACTGGTACCTTTATATACCTTAATACTTTATACTTTTATACAAAGTATTATATTGATACCATAGAGATAAAAAAGTAATGTTTATATATAAAAAGTTTATATCATACATATATCACACACACATAAACAAATATACAAAATAAAGAGTATATTTTTTATATGAAAAAGGGTTAAAAATGCTTTAAAATTATGTGAAATAAATCACTATTAGAATTTCGTTGTTTACCGACCGCAAAAGTGATCGGATTATAGTCGGGAATTGAAATTTTTCAATGACTTTTCAACTATTTTAGTAGTCGGCAGATTGAAGGTCAGAAAATATTTACCGACTACACTAGTCGAATTTTGCCTATTACCATAATCAAAAAATATAAAACTAGGTCTGATCATTAAACTGCCTAAATGATCGACTACTCTAATCAAAAAACTATTAAAACTATTAAATTTATATAAATTCCTTTTTGGAATTACGGGACGGACATATCTTACAGTCGATTTGTAAAATATATTTCTCACTTTATTTTTATCTTCCTATAATGATATTACTATACTATTATTGGCCAAACCACCTCTCGCCTCTCTCACTGTCGACACATTCACATCACATCTACTGCCTACAACCTTTTCTTGCGCCAATTTGGCTAAAGTTTGAGATGGACATATACTGTATTGATGTATTAATAGGATTTTTAATAACACTACTGTTGCACATGAGATCTAAGATTCTAAGCTTATGTTAAATGAAATAATATTTAAGTGTTATAACTTACAAATGTCTCCTCGGCACGTGACTCTACCCATTCTCCCCTTATACCATTCTTCTTTTTTATTTTATGTGTCTCCTCAAATATCTTAGGAATGGACACCTCTTTACCTTTTAATTTTGTCTGCAAAATTAATAAATAAGAGTTGGATAAAGTTCAATCGTATTTAGTTTAAAGTAAGGAAAATCAATTAAAAAATTGTCATTTTTCATCGGTGAGCTGCGAAACTCATAGAATCTTGGTGTGTAAAGAACACCCTTTCCGTGCAATCCAGTTCTGTAGAGAAAATTAAGCATACATTAACTCTAATTTGAGTGAACTGAGACTGCCTAATACAATGTCATCAGTGTCATCACCAGCATGAGAAAAATCAGTAAACAAACAAGAACTGAAGCTGCTCTTCATTCTTTCTTTGTGTTTACTATGCATGCCATTCTGTTTTGAATTTCTCAATTTGAATTTGTTGCCATTTTGGTTCCTGAACGGAGCCATTTTTTAAAATTATCTAGTAGGTGAGCTTAGCAACTTGACAATTTCTTTATTCAGCATGATAATAAAGATGCAAAATAATTAAGTAATCAAGTCATCATTAGATTTATATATTTCCATTTGTAATGCCAGACACCAAATACTTAACGCATGAGTGCAAATCTTGAATCACAAAAATACCACTATTTATCTGAAGGTACTACTTGAGTTGTAAAATTGTGGATGAAAAATTTCCCTAAATACATTCTAAAGTTTGCAGTTTCTGTAAAAAGCCATTCTAATTCACAACATTAAAGAGTTAGCTGTTAAAATGCAAACGAATCATTTATCAGTCACTCAAGATCCCAAGCAACTAACAGTAGGTCATAATCTCACATTAGTGCAGTGTAATTAATGATGTTGATGTGATCATTAAATAGTTAATCAAGAATCAATAGACCCTCATTTTGTATTGGCCAAAAATGATATAAATCAGTCTCCAATAGTGTTGACTAGAAGGTATGGTTAGTCAAGCTAATGGTAGTTAAGCTAACAAGATTAGTTAGTTTGTTGTTAGAAGTTAACTAACTAGTTAACAGAATTAGTTACAAATACTGTTAGAATGTGTATGTGTACAAATATACACAATACACTATATATGCATATATACATGTAGTTGGAATGAGACAATAACAGAAGAAGATATTTCTTTCTCTTTCTACTTCTCTCTAAACTCTGAACTCTCTTCATCTCCTTCACCTCTGGTTCGTCTCTTCTTTCTCCATTAATGGAGCTCTGAGAACCTCCATTAATGGAGTTTTAGCATGGTATCAGAGCTGGCACGACGATCTACGAAATGCGACAAACTCCTGCTGAGATTCAAAGCCGAGGAGCACTAGAATCGCAAGTCAGCGGCGAAACAAACAAAGGAAATGGTGATTACAACTGGATTTGAAGCTGGATCTACAGAAACCAGCAACCAAAATGCAAACGAGGCAACTCGATTCAACATTCCAGTGATAGATCATAACCATCCGCTCTATCTTCAACCTAGTGATACTCCAGGTAGCTCACTGATCTCCGTGCAGCTCACCGGTTCAGAAAACTACGCAATATGGAGTAGGTCCATGCGTATTGGACTGCTAGGTAAGAGTAAGTTAGGGTTTGTGGATGGTAGATATCCTAAGTCGAAATTTCCATCTGAATACTTTGATATTTGGGAAAAATGCAACGCAGTAGTGTTGTCCTGGATTATGAACTCTGTAAGGTCAGACCTACTTAGTAGTGTAGTATACAGTGAAGACGCTCACAAAGTATGGTGTGAGTTAAAAGAGAGATTTGATAAAATCAATGGAGTACACGTATTTCATCTTCACAAAGAGATTCACAGCCTAAATCAAGGAACAATGTTAGTGACAGATTACTACACCACACTTAAAAGTCTGTGGAACGAGTTCGATTCCATCATGCCTTGTCCAGGATGTTCATGTGATGAGTCCAGAAAGTTTAAGGAGCACTGTGAGTATCAAAGGTTACTCCAGTTCTTAATGGGGTTGAATGAATCATACTCAGCTGCTCGAGGTCATATTCTACTTCAAACTCCTATCCCAAATCTAAACAAAGCTTTCTCACTCATTCTAGATCATGAGAGCCAGAGAAGCCTAACCAATTCAGAGGCTACTCTTCACAGGAGTATTGAAAGTGAAGCCCTGTTCAGCCAGAAAGCACATACTCATGGGAGTGGAAACTTTGGAAGTGGTGATGGTAATCCAAACAGAGGTCACTATGACTCTCAATACAAGCCACAGGTTCAGAGAACTCAGAAAGTTGTATGTGAAGTGTGTAGATACAGGGGACACACTAAAGAGTAGTGCTTCAAGGTTAAAGGCTATCCTGTGGGGTAGAGATCAAAGAAGAAAGGTGGAGGCCAGAGCTCTTATGCTAATCAAGTTGAAGTATCTCAATCGACTAACAATGGCCTGCTCTCTCTGAGTCCTTCAACTTTATCAACTGCCACTTTTTTCACACAAGATCAATATCAACAAATCATTCAGATGCTGGCAAAAGGAAGTGAGAATGCAGGGGAACATGTATCTAAAGCAGCCTCAGCAGGTAGTACCTTATCTGCCTTAGTATCCAAATATGTGCCTTTGGACTGGATAATAGATACTGGAGCTACAGATCATATGAAAGCTAGTCTTGATGTGCTTGATGCAGTTCAACCTGTGCCTAACCCTGAGAGAAAACAAGTTCACCTCCCTACTGGTAATGTAGTATCAGTCTCACACACTGGGAGCACAAAAGTACTTGGTAGCCAAAGTATTAGTAATGTGTTGTTTGTTCCAGACTTCAAGTGTAACTTGTTGTCTGTGTCAAAACTAACCAAGGAACTTCAATGTATGGCAGCCTTCTTTCCTGACTTTTGTATTTTTCAGGACCTCTCAAGTGGATTGGTCAAGGGGATTGGTAGAGAAGATCAAGGTCTCTACATCCTCAAAGAAAATCTCATCAGCTCAGCCTTTCTCTCCTCTGCACACTCAACACATACTGCCTCCACTTCAACAAGTCAAGCTGAATCTGAATCTTTGTGGCATAGAAGATTAGGCCATGCCCCTATAGACTTAATAAAGAAGTCATCTAGCCTCGATATAGTTCTTACTACTGTAAATTTACCTTGCACAGTGTGCCCCTTAGCTAAACAAACTAAACTGCCTTTCCCAACTAGCTCCTCTGTCTCTACATCTATATTTGAGTTAGTTCATTGTGATATTTGGGGCCCTTACAGAGTTCCCACTCATTCTGGTATGAAATACTTTGTGACATTAGTGGATGATTTTTCCAGATTTACTTGGTTGTTTCTTATTTTCTCCAAAGCTGATACTATAGTGGTGCTGAGAAAGTTCTTTGCACAAGTTCATAATTTTTTCTCTACTACTATTAAAACCTTCAGAACTGACAATGGGAGTGAGTTCCTTAGCCATGACTTTCAATCTCTACTATCCACTCTTGGTGTCCTTCATCAAAGTTCATGTGTCTACACCCCTCAACAAAATGGGGTTGCTGAAAGGAAGCATAGAACAATTCTAGACATGGCTAGAGCAATCAGGTTTCAAGCTAGTGTGCCTCTGAAGTTTTGGGGTGAGTGTGTCACTACTGCTGTGTATCTTCTGAACAGACTTCCCTCTAAACTCCTTCACTATAAGTCTCCTTTTGAAATGCTTCACTCTTCACCTCCTCCTCTCTCCCATATCAGAACATTTGGGTGCCTGTGCTATGCAGCCTGTCCCAAGATTTCAGACAAATTTTCCCCCAGGGCTATTCCTGCAGTCATGATGGGCTACTCCTTATCCCAAAAGGGCTATCTCCTCTATAATCTGCACTCCAAATCTATGTTTGTTAATAGAAATGTAGTGTTCAAGGAGGATATCTTTCCCTTCAAAGACCTACAAGTGTCCTCTAATCCCTTGTTTCCAGTTGTCACTATCCCTTCTCCCTATATTGCCTCTCTACCTATGCCACTACCCTCCTTGTCACCTTCTTCCTCATGCCCTGTTCCTGCTCCTCCTTCCTCACCTCCACCTCCTAGGAGGTCATCTAGACAAACCCATCCTCCCTTATGGCTTCAAGACTTTGTCACTGCCAATCATGGTGTCTCTTCCTCCTCTTACCCAATATCTGACCATGTGTCTTATACCCATCTGTCTCCCTACTATGCTCATGCTCTGGCTGCCTACTCAGCTACAAGAGAACCTACCTCCTACTCTGAAGCCTCACTTGATCCTAAATGGATCCAGGCTATGGAACTGGAGATTGCTGCCCTGCAAGATAATCACACTTGGAGTGTGGTTGATCTGCCCCCTGGTAAGAAACCCATTGGCTGCAAGTGGGTCTACAAAGTCAAATATCAGGCATCAGGTGAAGTTGAGAGATATAAGGCTAGGCTGGTGGCCAAAGGGTATAGCCAGCAAGAGGGGCTTGACTATGGTGAAACCTTCAGTCCTGTTGCAAAAATGGTTACAGTCAGGTCTGTCATTGCTTTGGCTGCTTCCAAAGGCTGGTGTCTTCATCAAATGGATGTTCACAATGCTTTTCTCAATGGTGATCTCTTGGAGGATGTCTATATGACTGTTCCTGCTGGTTTTGCTAGACAGGGGGAGCAAGGCAAGGTCTGCAAACTCCACAAGTCACTCTATGGCCTCAAGCAGGCTCCCAGACAGTGGAACCTAAAATTGACAGAAGCCTTGGTACAATTGGGCTTCATCCAGAGCCATTATGATTACTCACTGTTTACTAGAAAAGCTGAAGATGGTATTGTGATTGTCCTAGTGTATGTAGATGATCTCTTGATCACTGGCAGTGAACAACATCTGATAGACTGCACAAGGAGTGATCTGCAGAAGAAGTTCAAGATGAAGGACCTTGGAGAACTTAAATTTTTCCTTGGGATTGAAGTTGCCAGATCCAGCAAAGGCATACATCTATCTCAAAGGAAATATGCAATGGAACTGATAGCTGAAACTGGTCTAGGGGGAGCCAAGCCTGCAGCTACACCACTTGAACAAAATTTAAAACTGACCTCAGTCAAATATGATGAAGTTGTTGCTCCAAAAGGAGAACATGAAGACCCTGCTCTGAAGGATCCTGACAGGTACCAAAGGCTAGTAGAAAGACTCCTATATCTTACTATGACCAAACCTGATCTTGCATTTTCAGTCCAGAAGCTGAGTCAATATATGCATTGCCCCAAGGAATCACATATGGATGCAGCACTCAGAATAGTCAGATACATCAAAGAAGCTCCAGGGCTTGGGCTATTCATGACATCAGAAGCATCAGAACAACTCCTTGCCTATTGTGACTCAGACTGGGGTGCATGCTTCGAGACCAGGAGATCAGTTACTGAATATGTAATCAAATTTAGTGAAAGTCTCATATCCTGGAAGTCTAAGAATCAAGAAACAGTATCTAGAAGTTCAGCAGAAGCAGAATTCAGAAGTATGGCAAATTGTGCAGCTGAGGTAACTTGGTTAATTGGTCTATTCAAAGAACTTGGCATTCAAATTGAACTTCCAGTCAGAATGATTTGTGACAGCAAATCAGCCATACAAATTGCTGTAAATCCAATATTCCATGAAAGAACCAAACACATAGACATAGATTGTCACTTTGTAAGGGAAAAAATATGTCAAGGAGTCTTGAAGACTGAATTCACACCCACTGGAAATCAACTAGCTGATCTATTCACAAAGAGTCTCGGCAAAGCCCAACATCAACTACTGCTGAATGGTCTAGGAGTACTGGACTTGTTTAAGCCATGAGCTTGAGGGTAAGTGTTGACTAGAAGGTATGGTTAGTCAAGCTAATGGTAGTTAAGCTAACAAGATTAGTTAGTTTGTTGTTAGAAGTTAACTAACTAGTTAACAGAATTAGTTACAAATACTGTTAGAATGTGTATGTGTACAAATATACACAATACACTATATATGCATATATACATGTAGTTGGAATGAGACAATAACAGAAGAAGATATTTCTTTCTCTTTCTACTTCTCTCTAAACTCTGAACTCTCTTTATCTCCTTCACCTCTGGTTCGTCTCTTCTTTCTCCATTAATGGAGCTCTGAGAACCTCCATTAATGGAGTTTTAGCAAATAGGAAGGGGACTTCAAAAAGGATCATTCTAAGGGGGCATTAGCAGAAAATGACCTAGTGAAATAGGAAAGATGTTGAAAGTAGATATATGCATTTATGGAAATATTGACTTGTGAGAAAATGCTACTTCTATTTGTTCCTCAATTACCTTTGACACAAGTCTACTTAATACACAGTAAAATTTGTAGTTATTGTACAAATTAAAGACTTAATTATTTCTAAGCATTTACAGGAACCACCTAAAAATTTGAACAATGCTGATATAGTTTCAACTAATTTAACCGGCTATAACTGATTATTTCTCTATTTTTCAGATTGGTATATCAGTCCTTGTGAAAAAGAGTCACATGTTATGTTGTATGGTGTGAAAAAATGTATACATTGCGAGTTCACATAAGTTAAAATCATATTTACTACTCGCAGTTGTATAAAGCAAACTCTCTTCTTGAAGGAGCACAAATAGGAGGCATTTTTTAAACATGAAAAAGTTGTTGGGTTTAATTGATAGGTTGAATGGGAAATTGAGGGAAAAAGAAGTGGAGAGGAAATGATATGTTCTTTCTTGCTTTATTAAATAAGCTTTGGTCCCACATAGGTGGTGGAAATGAAAAGTCTCTTACTTAAAAGTAGAAGCACTCCTTCATGTTGCTAAAGGGTCAAGAAGAGAGTCTCCCCTCGCGCCGTCGTCGTCGTCGCTCGCTCGGCTCGTCTCGGCTCGGCTTCGGCTACGGCTACGGCTACGGCTACGGCTACGGCTTCGGCTTCGGCTTCGGCTTCGGCTTCGGCTTTGGATTTGGATTTCGGGTATTTTGAGGGGAATAATTTCCTTAAGGACACACTGTGCATTCAGTGGACTCGATTCTGTTTCTGCATTAATTTTTCAGATTCTGTGTTTTATTACCTTTAGTTGTTGTTACTGGTTTTAATATTTACAATACAGTTTACTAACAATATTAAGGAAATTATTATTATTATTGTTTTCTAACCAAACTGTATTCTGTCTTTGGAGACTAAAACCTGTGTGGTTTTCTACTCCGTATGAAATAAATATTCTTATTTGAAGAGTATAAAAACTTTATTGGAATACTAAAGTTCATACTTGTACAACGATTTGAAGAGTATAAAAACTTCGTCGTTATTTTTGTAAAAGGTTTGATATTCTGAAATATTAAGACAATTTATATATTTTGACAGTGAAAAGAAATGACAAGTGATACTGCTACTACTTCTGCGACTGTTGCTGCAACAAGCCGCACTTCTGTGCCACCGGCAGAAAAACCAAGAAAATTTTCTGGAGCCAACTTCAAAGGATGGCAGCAAAGGGTGTTCTTTTGGCTTACCACTCTTGGTATGCAGAAGTTCACTAACAAAGATCCTCCTGTGCCCGCTGCTGATATGCCGGCCAATGAAAAATTTATGATTACTGAGGCATGGACACAGGCAGATTTTCTATGCAAGGTCTACATCCTAAGTGCTTTGGATGATGATTTGTACAATGTCTATAGTGCTGTGAAAACTTCTAAAGAATTATGTGATGCACTTGAGAAGAAGTACAAGACTGAAGACGCATGCTTGAAAAAAATTGTGGTTGCTAAGTTCCTAGACTATAAAATGATAGATAGCAGAACTGTTAGAACCCAAGTTCAAGAACTACAACTTATTTTTCATGACCTTATTGCTGAAGGTATGGTAGTTAATGAAGCATTTCAAGTGGCTGCGATGATAGAAAAATTGCCTCCTTCGTGGAGAGATTTCAAAAATTATCTAAAGCACAAGCGTAAGGAAATGAAGTTGGAAGATCTTGTAATTCGTCTCAAGATTGAGGAAGATAACAAAACAACAGAAAAGAAGTTGCGTGGAAATTCAACAATTATGGGAGCGAACATCGTTGAAGATGCTGCTCCAAAGAATAAGAAAAGGAAGCAACCTTTTGGAAAGAATCAGGAGCAGAACAAGAAAAAGTTCAAGGGCAATTGCTATAATTGTGGGAAAGTTGGACACAAAGCTCCAGATTGTCGTCTTCCGAAAAAGGATAAGAGAAAGGGACAAGCCAATATGGTGGAAAATAAAGAAGACATTGATGATCTGTGTGCAATGCTATCAGAATGCAACCTAGTAGGTAATCCCAAAGAATAATGGCTTGATTCGGGAGCTACTTCGCATGTATGTGCAGTCTGAGAAGCCTTCTCTACTTATTCCCCTGCAGCACCTGATGCGACGATCTATATGGGAAATTCTGCAACTGCAAAGATTGAAGGATATGAGAGAGTATTTCTGAAAATGACATCCGGCAAGGTGGTGACGCTGAACAAAGTGTATCATGTTCCAGAAATGCGAAAGAATTTGGTGTCTGCCGGCCTTCTTATCAAGAATGGATTCAAGTGTGTTCTAGTTTCAGACAAAGTAGTTGTCAGTAAGAATGAAATGTATCTAGGAAAAGGCTACCTCACTGAGGGTCTTTTCAAACTAAATGTAATGATTGTTGATGATAATAAAGTTCAAGCTTCTTCTTACTTACTTGAGTCAAATAATTTATGGCATTCACGTTTAGGACATGTCAATCATAAAACCTTGCGAAAACTGATTAATTTAAATATATTGCCTAACTTTGATTATAATAAATCAAAATGTCAAGTATGTGTTGAATCTAAGTATGCTAAGCATCCTTATACATCTATTGAACGGAATTCTAGTCCCTTAGAATTGATTCACACAGACATTTGTGGTATGAAGTCTACACCAACTCGTGGTGGAAAGAAGTATTTTATAACTTTTATTGACGATTGCACTCGATATTGTTATGTATATTTGCTTAATAGTAAGGATGAAGCAATTGATGCATTTAAGCAATACAAGAACGAAGTAGAAAATCAATTTAATAAAAAGATAAAAATGATTAGAAGTGATAGGGGTGGAGAATACGAATCTCCTTTTGAAAAGATATGTTTAAAATATGGAATTATTCATCAAACTACTGCCCCCTACACACCTCAATCAAATGGAGTTGCGGAAAGGAAAAACCGAACATTAAAAGAAATGATGAATGCTTTATTAATAAGTTCCGGTTTACCGCAGAACTTGTGGGGGGAAGCTATCCTTACAGCTAATCGAATACTCAACAGAGTACCCCACAACAAAACACAAACTATTCCATATGAACTATGGAAAGGAAGAAAACCCAACTTGAAATACTTCAAAGTGTGGGGGTGTTTAGCAAAGGTCCAAGTTCCTTTGCCCAAAAGGGTAAAAATCGAACCAAAGACCGTGGATTGTGTTTTTATTGGCTATGCTACAAACAGCAAAGCTTGTCGATTTTTGGTTCACAAATCTGACAATCCTGAAATTAATGTTAATACGGTAATTGAATCAGATAATGCTGAATTTTTTGAAAATATTTATCCGTATAAAACTAAAAGTGAATCCTCAAGTGAAAGATCTAAATGACCAAGAGAAGTTCAAAAGGAAAGTAAACCATCCTAAGAGGATCCAAGGCGTAGCAAACGTCAAAAGATATCTACTTCCTTTGGACCAGATTTTGTGACATTCTTGCTTGAAAATGAGCCTCAAACATTTAAAGCTGCAATGTCTTCTTCTGATTCAGCATTTTGGAAAGAGGCAATCAATAGTGAGATTCAATCAATTTTGAATAACCATACATGGGAATTGGTTGATCTTCCTCCTGGAAATAAACCTTTAGGATCAAAATGGATATTTAAAAGGAAAATGAAAGCTGATGGCACTATTGATAAATATAAGGCAAGACTTGTGGTCAAAGGTTATAGACAAAAAGAAGGTCTTGATTACTTTGACACATACTCGCCGGTAATAAAAATAACATCTATTCGGGTGTTAGTGGCACTTGCAGCTGTATATGGTCTTGAAATTCATCAAATGGATGTTAAGACGACTTTCTTAAATGGAGAATTGGAGGAAGAAATTTACATGGAACAACCTGAGGGTTTCATAGTTCCAGGTAAAGAAAGGAAAGTGTGCAAACTTGTTAAGTCACTTTATGGACTTAAACAAGCACCTAAACAATGGCATGCAAAATTTGACCAAACAATGTTGACAAATGGATTTAAGATTAATGAGTGTGACAAATGTGTTTACATTAAAAATACTCCAAATCATGAAGTCATTGTTTGTTTATATGTTGATGACATGTTGATAATGAGTAAAGACATTGCCAATGTAAATGCTACGAAGCATATGCTTGCTAGCAAATTTGACATGAAAGACTTAGGGGTTGCTGACTTAATCTTAGGAATTAGGATCCATAAAACTCCATACGGTCTAGCATTATCACAGTCACATTATATTGAAAATATACTTGATAAGTTTAAATATTTAAATTTCAATGTTGCAAAAACTCCAATTGATGTAAGTTTTGCACTTCAAAAGAATGAAGGTAAAAGTGACTCACAATTAGACTATGCACGAATTTTGGGAAGTTTGATGTATATTATGAATTGTACACGACCAGATATAGCATGTGATATTAGCAAGTTGAGTCGATTCACGAATAATCCTAATCAAACTCATTGGATGGCAATGAAACGAGTCTTGGGGTATTTGAAACACACCCAAAACTATGCTTTGCATTATAATAAATATCCCGCAGTAATTGAGGGATATAGTGATGCAAACTGGATCACCGGATCATCTGAAGTTAAATCCACAAGTGGATATATTTTCACCGTTGGTGGAGGAGCAGTGTCTTGGAAATCATCAAAACAGACATGCATCGCCCGCTCTACAATGGAGTCTGAATTTATAGCTTTAGACAAGGCTGGTGAAGAAGCTGAATGGCTTCGAAATTTTTTGGAAGATATTCCATTTTGGCCTAAACCTTTGGCACCCATATGTATACATTGTGATAGCCAAGCGGCAATAGGGAGGGCAGGAAATGTTATGTATAATGGAAAATCGCGTCACATTCGACGGCGACACAATACTGTTAGACAACTACTCTCTAGTGGTGTTATCACTATTGACTACATAAAGTCAAGAGATAATATATCGGATCCACTAACAAAAGGCTTATCTAGAGAGGCTGTTGAAAGATCATCGAGGGGAATGGGGTTAAGGCCTAGGACAAGTCAACATGGCGGTAACTATACCTAGTAGACTGGAGATCCCAAGAACTAGGTTCAAAGAGATCAAACAAAGTTATGATTGACGGTTCAACATTGTCAAATAACTCAACCCATTCTCGTGATGATGACAATGTTCAGAAACAAAGGATAAAACCTTAAGGCTTTTTAATGAGTTAATAAAGCTTTAAAGGTTTTTTAATGATTATCTAAATCTGACGGAAAATAACTAGATAGTGTGTCTATAGGACTACACGTTTAGAAATCACCTATGTGAATGTGAAGTATAAGCCGCTTCAAGGGGAATGACAATAAAGGCCCATTCTCTGTGCATTCACGAAACCAGGCGGTGTTCATGGCTGAAACGAACACAACCGTGAGAACCATAGATGGTTGATGATTGATTGTGTGACTTATGTTGTCTAGTTATACAACAAAGTTTGACGGTTCAAAGATATCGCATCTACCGATTGATCGAGTATATCCTATATAAGTTCACTATGGAAAGTTCAAAGGGAAACCTACTTATCCAGATGCAATTAATCTTCGCTTGTATATCACACACTTATCCGTGCATTCCTTTATCTTGTAGACATTCCCCATTCATGTGGGGGATTGTTGGGTTTAATTGATAGGTTGAATGGGAAATTGAGGGAAAAAAAAGTGGAGAGGAAATGATATATTCTCTCTTGCTTTATTAAATAAGCTTTGGTCCCACATAGGTGGTGGAAATGAAAAGTCTCTTACTTAAAAGTAGAAGCACTCCTTCATGTTGCTAAAGGGTCAAGAAGAGGGTCTCCCCTCGCGCCGTCGTCGTCGTCGCTCGCTCGGCTACGGCTTCGGCTTCGGCTTCGGCTTCGGCTTCTGCTTCTGCTTCGGCTTCGGCTTTGGCTTCGGCTTCAGCTTCGGCTTCAGCTTCAGCTTCGGATTCGGATTCGGATTCGGATTCGGATTTGGTCAATTGATATGATTGATTGATATGCTTTTTGGACCAAATTTTCTTTAAATTTTTAATTAATTAATATTATTTATTTATTTAATTAATTAAGTGGAAAAAAAAATCCTGACCCGCGGCCCGTTTCTTTCCCGGATTAATTTAAAATTTCCCTCCATTTTTTTTCCAATGGATTTTTGAAAGATTGCAACCTTGTCCGAAAAGTTGCAAACCTTCTCAACAGGCAAACCTTTTCCCAACAGGTGCCTTTTCTTAAAAGGTGTAAACAGTCTATATATATCTGTTAATCTTCAGAATGTTCCATACAAAATTCTGAACATACCATCTTCTTCTTCTTCTTTCTGCACTTCCTAAAATCGTGTGATATACATCCTTCAAGTGGTTCGCAGTCATCAAAGATTTGCAGTACCTCTACTTTGGTGAGTAATCGTTCTATCCTGGGAGGAAAGATTCCAAAACCTCGGGTACTTTGAGGGGAATAATTTCCTTAAGGACACACTGTGCATTCAGTGGGCTCGATTCTGTTTCTGCATTAATTTTTCAGATTCTGTGTTTTATTACCTTTAGTTTTTGTTACTGGTTTTAATATTTACAATACAGTTTACTAACAAAAGTTGATAAATCTATTTTTAGTCCTAAAAGTCTCAGCTTTATTTGAGTCATAAGCATTAGTAGTTAGATATAAAATCAAATAAGACACGAATAATTTTTTCAGAGAAATCAAAGTCGAATTGGAAAAGCATAGATTTTGAAGAAATCTGGCACTTGGTACTATACATGGGATTTCAACTTCAAACTCAACAGGAAGACCCAGAAATCCATGAAATCGATCGAAAGTAACATGGGTGAGATGCTGGACATTGGCGGGCCAGCCTATTTCCATTTGATGAACAACAGAAATCACATTTTCTTGTCGATCTACACGACAAGACACCATTGATTTGCTGCTATATGAAATCCACCAAAGACAATTGCTGCTGATTCTTCATTTCAGCAGCAACTGCCTTTAAATTGTTCTTCTCATTTTCACACCCACCTGCCCTTGTCATCATTACCAACCCCATCATTTCCCTCTCTATTTCTATCTCTTTCTCTCTCTACAAAATATGAAGTGGTTTATGGAGTGAAAGTTGCAGAGGTCGAGTTTCTAGTTTTTAATTGGAAGAGCACGGAAGAGACCAAGTTTTGAAGTTGGTATCTTGTCGCTAAATACTAATAATTTCAGCTTAGCGAAACTGCAACGTCGGAGCTAGAAGCCCAAGTATGAGCAGTGTATTAAGAAATTCACTAAACATATAAAAGGGCAGCCCGGTGCACTTAAGCTCCCGCTATGCGCAGGGTTCGGGGAAGGGCCCGACCACAAGGGTCTATTGTACGCAGCCTTACCTTGCATTTCTGCCAGAGGCTGTTTCCAAGACTTGAACCCGTGACCTCCTGGTCACAAATATAAAATTCACTAAACATATATAAAATTAAATTGAGAACCTCTATCACTAAAGCTTGATGTGCTATTTTAGAATTTACAATTCAAACAAACCTTGAGAAGGCTATAGAAAGAGAAAGTAGATAAATTTGCAGACAAATTACACGCAAGAAGCATAATCTTAAGTCACAATTCACGAAACATAGAAAGAGAAAAATATTGAGGCAACAATAATATACCATTTTGAATAAAATTAGAGTTCATTGTTTACATTACCTCAACCAAATTGAAACTCTAAAGAGGAGGAGAGTTTACAATACCTCAACCAGATTGAAACCCTAAAGAGGAGGAGAGTTTACAATACCTTAGTCTCTGACTCCTAACATCTTCATATTCAAAAGCTTCAAGTCCATACCTGTAGAGATAACGGTTTAGCATAAACTGAAATAAAACAAAAAAAAAATCCAAGTAGAAATGCCGTTATAAACATAAACACAAACACAATTAATAGATCCCTTTAGAGTATGAAACAATTTGTACCTTTTGAGAGACGGTAGTGAGAAAATTGAGAGAAACGGTAATGAGAGAACCGAGAGAGTTGAGTGAATTAATTTTAGAACTAATATAATATTATTTTATACGATTACAATAGTCAAAAAATGTAATTAATTTTTAATTAAAAAATATTGTAACATGGCCGACTATAGTAGTGGCCATTTAGAAGTATTTTTTTAAATTATTTTAACAAGTCGCCGACTAATGCAATGGGATAACGGGTCAATTATTTTGTTGATTTTATTTCACAAAACTTAAGACTATAGTTGTCGAAATCATAGTCGAATAAAATTTTAAAAAATTAAAATAACATAAATTTTAATATATCGACTATAGTAATTAAAAAATTATCTAGATTTTCGATCACACATTTATAGTTGGCGATTGTAATTAGAAAACAACTTATTTTTAGTAGTGAACAAAAATGTTTTCTGATTATAATTTGGTTCAAATTGTATTTGCCATCAATATTTTGATCAAAAAATACCTTGCTGATCAATAAATATATTTTTTTAATAATCAATAATACTGAGAGTGTGAATAGAGTTCGGCCCTGTGAAAGAAGATATTGTTGTTTTAATGCAGCATATTTATTGCCCAAAAATTATATATTTTTCCTTTTTGAAGGCTTTTCTTTTTTCCCCTTCTTATTTCCAAAATTAGATTGTTTGCACAAGATCCAAATCATTGTGTAGTGTACGAAGACTCAATTTATATGTAGTGTCTGAAGACTACAAAAATATTGAGTCCTCAATATTACACATACAAACGAACCACTAAAATATTATTAATCTTGTATTTAGACATAGTATTTTAATAATTATCAAAAATAAATATTTAAATGAAATATTATTAAGATATATACTATTAATCATGCATTTAGATATAATATATTTTAATAATTGTGATAGTTAAAAGTCTACGAGGGAGATTGTTAGTATATACTATTAATTATGAGTATTTACTATTAATCATGTTTGTGTTCGACTGTTTTAAATGATTTTATTAAATTGAAAATCAATTTTGCACGGATCCTCTCTATTTTGGGGTGATCTTTTATTTTTGTTATTCAAATTAGTGGTCTTTAATTTTTGCCCCGCTTTTTATTGAATAAAAATTTGTGAGTTCAAATAAATTTAACTATGGCCTAATTTGGCAAGGCAAAAAATTAGAGAACTTTTGTCATGTCCCACATAAGTTGTTTAATATCTAAAAAAAAATTGTTTAATATCTAATTCCAAGAAATAAATTTAGATAATTTTTGCAAGGGGTGTTCACGGATCGATTTGGGTCAGTTATTGGTCAAAATCAAAACCAAATCAATTTAATCGATTTTAAAATTATTAAAACCAAATCAAATCAAATCAAATAGACGTCCATCAGTTTGGTTGTTATCGATTTTGGTTTGGTTCGGTTCGATTATCCGGTTGTTAACCATACACAAAATAAAAGAAATAATTCATTTAAAAGAGGAAAAAAAGACAATAATTCATTCAAAAAAAATAGTCTTCGTGCCATTTTGGATCTTATATGTTTAACTTCCTATTTATATTTTTAGCTAATCAAATGTACTAAACAACATAAATTTACTGAATAATGCATAAGCTAATGATATGGTTGTACAAATAAAAAAATGCATCATACCTTACTATTTTAAATTAGTGTGCTACATTTTTCTGCATAAAAAAGTATTCATAAAAAATAATATATTATATATATATTATTATAAAAAAAACATGTATATAATTTGTCAGTTTGATTATGTTATTTCTTTTTTTTAACAAAATCAAACCAAATATTATAGGTTTTTAAAAATGTAAAACCAAATCAAATAAAAAAATGATTTGATTTGATTTTTCGATATGAATCAATTTTTACCCAAACCGTGAACACCCCTAATTTTTGCATTGTCCGACCTAAGTTTAGAGACCTTATACCTCTATTGGCATAAGTAAATTATGTCTTGTAAGTCATATCAATAGATTATGAACTTCTTAAGACATACCTTGTTTCTTGCAATTTTTATTCTATCTTTTTTATGTCAGAAATATTTTTGCGAACAAGAAAATGGGAACATTGCTGACATATAGTAGCGAGATAAGAGCGTTAACACTGCTTATAGATAATAAAATGAAAACACGAAATGCTTTTTGCAACTTGGACATATTTTTTGAGGATATTTGACTAAGATGGTGTTTGGATTGGCTTAGTTTAGGTAGTTAAACCCCTAACTTCTTGTTCTTTCTATATTCGTTTTTCTTTAAAAGATACTTTTAAATTTGTAAGTTTTATAAAAAATTAAGAATACTTTAGTAATTTTAACAAAATAAATAGCTTATGAGTGTTATAAAAATAAACTAAATCTAGCAAATTGAGACGGAGAGAATCTGAGAGAAGAAAGAACAAAAGAGAATTGCCGTATATATATTTCTGTTCTAATACATCTTTGTGCCTTCCTCTTTAGCTATATTTATAGAAAAGGAAAGACATCAAGTGGGAGAAAAACGGAGACTAAGTGGTCATGCCATTTTTCAGTGGGCCCCACATATTGTAGAAAATATTGAAGCAAGTGGACAGTCATCCACTTGATTTCTAACACTCCCCCTTGGGTGTCCACGTATAATGTACCTCAATAAAAACTTTACAGGAAATAATATACATAGTTATTCTGAACATCCATAGATATTGTGTCTCGTTAAAACCTTACTAGGAAAAATTCGGTGGGAAAAAGCCTAGTGAAGGAAAAAGAGTACACATATTTGATAATACGCCTTGAGTGTTGCCTCATTAAAAACTTTACCAGGATAACCCAGTGGGACGAAAACCTTGGTTAAGGGAAAAAGAGTGCATCGCGTATTTTACTCCCCTGATGAAAATTTCATTTGATATTTTGGAGACGACGCATTCCAACTTTATATCTTTATTTCTCAAAAGTTGATGTTAGTAACGCCTTTGTGAATAAATATGCAAGATTATCACTTGAACGAACTTGTTGTACATCAATATCACCATTCTTCTGTAGATCATGTATGAAGAATAATTTTGGTGAAATATGTTTCGTTCGGTCTCTTTTTATAAAGCCACCTTTCAATTGAGCTATGTACGCGGCATTGTCTTCAAATATAATTATGGGTACTTTAACATCATTTTCTAGACCGCATCTTTCTTTGATGAACTGTATCATCGATCTCAACCACACACATTCTCTACTTGCTTCATGAATTGCTATTATTTCAGCATGATTTGAAGAAGTAGCAACAATGGACTGCTTTGTAGATCGCCATGATATATCAGTTCCTCCGTGTGTAAATAGATAGCCTGTTTGAGATCGAGCTTTATGTGGGTCTGATAAATAACCTGCATCTGCATAACCAATAAGGTCTACGCAACCTTTGTTAGTATAAAACAAACTCATATCAATAGTACCCTTCAGGTATCGTAAAATATGTTTGATACCGTTCCAATGCCTTCGCGTTGGGGATGAACTATACCTTGCCAGCAAATTAACAGAGAATGTTATATCTGGTCTGGTTGCATTAGCAAGGTACATAAGTGCACCACCAATAGCACTGAGATATGACACTTCAGGACCAATCATTTCTTCATCCTCTTCTAGAGGTCGAAATTGATCTTTTTCCACTTCAAGTGATCGAACAACCATTGGAGTACTTAATGGATGTGCTTTTTCCATGTAAAATCTTTTTAAGATTTTCTCAGTGTAGGCAGATTGATGGACAAAAACTTCATCTGCTAAATGTTCAATTTGCAGACCTAGACAAAATTTTGTCTTTCCAAGGTCTTTCATTTCAAATTCTTTCTTTAGATATTCAATTGCCTTTTGGACCTCTTTAGGGGTTCCAATGAGATTTATGTCATCAACATAAATGGCGAGTATAACAAACTCTGATTCCGTTTTCTTAATAAAAATACATGGACAAACAACATCATTAATAGAGCCTTCATTTATTAAGTACTCACTGAGGCGATTATACAACATACGTCCTCATTGTTTTAGACCATATAATGATCTTTGCAATTTCACTGAATACATCTCCCGAGATTTATTACTGCTTCAGGTAATTTTAATCCTTCTGGGATTTTCATATAAATTTCATTATCAAATGAACCATAAAGGTAAGTTGTAACTACATCCATTAGGTGTATTTCAAGATTTTTATGTACATCTAAACTGATGAGATATCGAAAAGTTATTCTATCCATAACAGGTGAATATGTTTCTTCATAGTTGACTCTGGGTCTTTGAGAGAATCCTTGTGCAACAAGGCGTGCCTTGTATCTTACAATTTCATTTCTCTCATTTAGTTTTCACACAAAAACCCATTTGTAGCCAACTGGTTTTATACCTTGAGGGGTTTGGACTACAGATCCAAAAACCTCACGTTTAGAAAGTGAGTTTAATTCTGATTGAATTGCTTTTCGCCATTCTGGCCAATCACATCTACGTCGACATTCTTCGACGGATTTAGGCTCAAGACTTTCACTATCTTGCATGAGGTTAAGTGCAACATTATATGCAAAAATATTATCAACCATGATTTTAGATCGATCTAAATTTATCTCATCACCAGAAGAATTTATTAAAATTTCTTCATTCACTTGAGTCTTGGGTTCACTGATTTCTTCAGGAATATCAGGATTACTCAAATTTTGAACTTCTTTAGAAGGTTCTTTTGTAATATCATCTTTATTATTTCTCACGCTTCTCTTTCTTGGATTTTTATCCTTTGAACCCAATGGTCTACCACGCTTCTGGCGTGTTTGGGATTCAGAAGCTATGTGTTACACCCCCAAAAAAATATATTATTTTACTATGGCTATAGATGGCTTAACCGTGAGATGAGGTGGAGCCCACATAATGGAAATTTTATAAAAATAACATATGATAAGTTATATGGATAATGTATGTAAAGTTAACCACAACTCAAGGAGAACCCTTAAGCCAAATCCAAGTATAAGCCCTCCAAAAAGAAGTTTTTAAGTTACGTTTTCGAGCGATCTGACTTGGGGAGACCATAACACCCTCATGGTATGGGCATTTGGGAAAATCTCTAAAATGAAATTTGTAAATAATTGGATTATCTTTCCAACCATATGTTGTGGAAAGTTTTTCGATATCGAGATCAAAAGATATGACCGTTTTACTGAACAAATGTGTCGATTGCAAATAGAGAGCTTGACAAGTGGTGGACACGTGGCAGGATCACTCCACCGCTCTTTATCACTATAAGTAGGATCAAAATGGGTCATAAATAGCATGTTAATTTTTATATTTTATATTTTCATACTTCGAGTCATTCGCAAGAGAATCGACTCAAGTTAAAGACGAGATCCTTTTCGGACACGAAGTAGAAGTCTTTAATTCTCAATTCTAATTAGAATATATTTTGGAGACTAGGAATTCATTTAATTAGAATTAAATAACTCGGTAAAAAAATTAGTGATTGATTAAAATAATTAACTTAGGTACTTGTGTGGTTCCCTCCTAAACTAGCTAATTAATAAAAGATGGATAGATTTTAGTTAATTAGTAAAGTAGTTGAGGATATGTAGAGGATGTCACGTGGAAGCTATGGGCTGATTATTGAAAGCATTAAGACAACACTTAAAGGCTCAAAGCTGAAAATACACTTCATTCCCTTCTTTTTAACGAAATCAACTTAGAGAGAGAAGTGAGAAATTTAGAGAGGGAGACTCTCGGCCAAGAGAAGGTTTAAGGGAGAAATTAAAGGATCATGTGTGGTTATTCTTCATGTGGATGGCAGCAAGGATGAGGTATTAGGGCTTCAAAAACATTGTTGAGCAAGTCCTCAAGCTTCTAAGCAAATTGGATCATTATATTCTAAGGTAAGATTCCATTTCTTTTTCCTCATCTTGGAGGCAATTTAACTTTTATAAGTTGATGAATATATGCAACTATGGGTGTTGATGTTGAGGTGTTGTTGAGCCGTGTTGGGGCCTGTTTTAGTGTGAAAATGATGAATTAATTTTAAGTAGTATTTTGGTTGTTATTATCATGAATTATGTGATGAGAATGAAAAAAATTAAATGGTTAAAATTGAGGTTGAATTTGTGTTGAGGGTTGTTGTAGAACTTGTGGTGATATTAACATGGTTTTCTTGCACATGAATGAATGATGTTTTAGTCATGTGTGGCTGTTACTATGTCCCATGAAAATTGATGAAAAGATATGTACGAAATAGGGTGTAAAATCGTATGTAGTTTCCTTGGTGTGTTCACTAGTAATCGCAAGATTTTGAACCTCTTTATATTGTGAGTTAGGGGCTGTTTTGATAGGTTATTATTGATATTGGAAAATTAATGATAATTAAGGTTTTATGTTACATTATATGTTGGTTGGGTTGTTTTAGGATTATTTCAATAAAACGACAAGACTATGGATCTTTAAGGATAAGTGGAAGATGTAGTAGTTGTATGTGGATTGGAATTGTTGTTGAGTGTTATGAATGTGGGCTGCCTTAACTTACCAATAATGTTATAATAAAGATATTAACTTGTATTAAATGGAATTGGAAGCAAGAAAATCCATGATTAGTTTTGGTATTAAAATGGACAGATTTAGAGTTGTTTAAATTAGATGGGGTTGATTGTCGTTGTTGCTATTATTATAATGAATTATGTATTAAAAGTGAAGGAATTGTATATGCTAATGTTTGGGACATATTGGGGTTGTTCTAAACTAAAAACAATGGATGAACATCGATTAATGTGGTGGTTGTTATTGTTGCTTATTACAAAACAAAAATGAAAGTATACGACATGTCAAGTTAAAGTTTTAATTGATTTAAGGGGGGCTTATAGTGTGTGGAGGTTTGTGTTAAGTGGAAGTTATGATTATGCATTGTATGGTTGATCGTTGGGCTGATATAGATCATTTTATTAAGGTGTGATGGCTGCAACTTATTAGAAGTAATTTGATGGCATTGTAGTCGTTATGTTGGTAATAAACGAAAGTTAAATGTTAGGCGGGTTGTTTGGAGAATTTTTGAATATCGTCTTGGATTGTATTGACATAGCATTTGAATGTGTGATTATTGATGTTTCTTTGTGATTGTATAGCTGATTTGGAAGTGGGGAAAATGACAAGTATAAGGGAGTTGTTGCCTAGACTTTTGTTTGGCAAACCCGTTTTTGGGATGGGACTGCTGTTAGTAAATTTAGCATAACTCTTTGTGTAAAGCTCCGTTTTAATTGATTAAAGATGTTTTGGAAATATATTTCATAGAGCTAAAACTTTCATTTAGGCTCTAAAATCCAGTTTTGCATTTATATACTCTAAAAATGGTGATGAAGTTCAGGGGAGGTGCTGTCCAAATTTTCAGAAATAACCTACTAACGACGAGGTACGTTGTATGCCTTTCTATAGCCTAATCATAGTTCTTAACGTTTTAATATAGGTTGAGATCCTATGGGGCAGCATATACATGTTGTGTGCAGATAAATGCTAAAGGTATGTAAAGCCTATCCCTTCTTTCTTTTGGCATGATCCATATGAAATCAAAGGACGACGAATGTATAAATTTCAAAGAAACTCCTATTCTTAGAGACACTAGGATGGATATTGTTCTTAATTCCTAGAAATTATATCATTATATTTTGATACATGTGTATGATTCCAGCCATCCTATTTTGGTATAATTTATATTTTGAGATAATTCATGCTTGGCATAATTCATAATGACAATCAAAGGTTACTTGAAATAACTATTGTCTTGATTTTTAAATGATGGTTCATTTTAATTATTCTTTAGAGTCCCAAATGATGATTTAAATGCATATGGTTTCTCACTACTCTTCTCGTGCATGCCTTAATGTATTTTTCACCGAGTCTCGGGTCGAGTATGTATTCGTGCATAGTTTTACTGCATTATTCACCGAGTCCCTCACTAGAGGGCCGGGTACGGTATATATATATATATGATGGTATGATATGATGACATGGTGATATGATGATGGTGGCGGGACCCATGATGGGCTGAATATGATATACATGTATATGACCGATTCACCGAGTCCATAATGGGCCGGATATGATATATGATATGATCATGCATGATTTTATTTCATAAGGCACAGGTATAGTAATTTCTTGATTATCGGTATTATACTTGTCTCCTGATTGCCTATTTCAAATGTGATCTTCCTTATGGTATTTTATGCTTTATATACTCAGTACACATGTCGTACTGACCCCTTTCTTCGGGGGGTTGCGTTTCATGCCCGCAGGTACAAATATTAATTTGGGGATCCGCTAGCTTAGGATTTCCACTCAGCTATTTTGGAAGTGCTTCATTGTACTGGAGCCTAGAATTTCGATATAGATATTTTGATGTATATATTTATTTATCCATGGGTATGGTGGGGTCCTGTCCCGTTATATGTTACTGTTGATATTCTTAGAGGTCTGTAGACATATATGTGGGTGGTATATAGATGTTTTCCAGTTGTACTAGTATGGCTTATATTTTGGAACGTTCTTATTTATAGTGGCAGCCTTGTCGGCTTGCATATATACATGTATATTTTGGAATGTGATGTGCAGTGACAACCTTATCAGCTTATGTACTATGTTATCATTTGATGATTGTGACTTCCCAGGAGACAGGTGGTTTTCATATATATATATATATATATGACAGTTTTGAGGCGATGTTCTGCCCGTATAAATCCCCTATCAAGTTTAGTTGTTGATTGATTATAGATGACAAGTGTATGTACGAGTGTCCAGTTCGGGCACTAGTCACAGCCCACGGGGTTGGATCGTGACACTATGATACTTGTAGATGATCATTTTGGGACATCAATTTGGATAGGTACATTCACTGCAGGGATATATGACTTAGTTATCCGTTTCAAATCAGTAAATGCATCTGACATTTGATTTGCTATTTTCTGCAAGTGGATGATCTTCTTTGAGTTCCTTTTTCTCTCCCCCTAATGGCGGAAAAATTGTTTCATCAAATCGATAATATGCAAATCGAGCAATGAATAAGTATCCAATCAACGGTTCAAGGTATCGAATTATGATAGGTGAGTCAAACCCAACATATATGCCCAACCTTCGTTGAGGGCCCATTTTTGTACGTTGTGGTGGTGCTACAGGCACGTATACCGCATAACCAAAAATTCTTAAATGGGCTATATTTGGTTCATGACCAAATACTAATTGTGACAGAGAATATTTATTATAATGTGTCGGTCGGAGACGTATAAGTTCTACTGCATGTAAGATAGCATGACCCCAAATAGTAATTGGCAATTTTGTTTTCATTAGTAAAGGTCTTGCTATCAATTGTAGGCGCTTTATAAATGACTCTGCAATGCCATTTTGAGTATGAACATGTGCAACAGGATGTTCAATGTTTATCCCAATTGATAAGCAATAATCATTAAATGCTTGTGATGTAAATTCTCCAGCATTATCAAGGCGAATGGCCTTAATTGGATAATCTGGAAATTGCGCCCTTAATCTTATTATTTGTGCTAACAACTTCGCAAACGCCAAGTTGCGAGATGATAACAAGCACACATGATACTATCTAGATGATGCATCTATTAGGACCATAAAATATCTAAACAATCCACTAGGTGGATGAATAGGTCCACATATATCTCCATGTATACGCTCTAAAAAGCTAGGAGATTCGATGTCAACCTTCAGGGTTGATGGTCTGGCAATTAATTTGCCTTGATAACAAGCAGCATATGAAAATTTATCATTTGTAAGAATCTTCTGGTTCTTTAACGGATGTCCAGTTGAATTTTCAAGAATTCGTCTCATCATTATTGATCCAGGATGACCTATTCGATCATGCCATAACACAAATATATTTGGATCAGTAAACTTCTGGTTTACGATCATACGTGCTTCAATTGCATTAATTTTTGCATAATATAGGCCAGATGACAGAGTTGGTAATTTTTCCAAAATATATTTCTGGCCTGAGACACTCTTGATTATACCAAGATATTCAATATTCATTTCATTTAGTGTTTCAACATGATATCCATTTCTGCGGATATCTTTAAAACTTAACAAGTTTCTTGGTGATTTAAAAGAAAATAGTGCATCTTCTATAACAATTTTTGTTCTCTTAGGCAGAATTATAGTAGCTCTTCCGGATCCTTCTATCATTTTTGAATTACCAGAAATTGTAGTAACATTTGCTTTTCTTCTTGGCAAGTTAGAAAAATATTTCTCGTCTTTAAATATAGCATGGGTTGTTCCACTATCAATTACATAAATATTCTCGTGATTGGTCATTGATCCAAATAAAATTTGAGGCATTTCCATATTTTCTTCAATAAGAAATAAAATAAGTATTAACACATGGTACATTACACAAATTTTATTTATTTACATTGATTAGGAAAATACAAACATCATATTTAATACAGATAAGAAGAAAAATATTTACATATTATTAGTCCTATCAATATTCATATTTTCGTCTGGAAAATTAAAGAAATCAGCTACATCGAAATGCATAGGCTCAATATTATCTTCAAAGATAAAATTTCTCTCTGGATTATTTTCTGCCCTCTTTAACGATGCCTGATATAGCTGAACCAGACGTTTTGACAACCGGCAAGTCCGCGATCAGTGCCCCACACCTCCATATCTATGACATACACTTTCTGAATTATTCTTTGGTAAAGCTTCTGACTTTTTACCCTGCCTTTTATATTACTGGTCATTTCTTGGTGTCAACCGAGTATCATGATTGAAATTCTTTCTTTGACCACGACCACGACTGGGGCCATGACCTATTTCTCGTTGGTTAGAATTTACCTGATTCACTTCAGGGAGTGGCAAAGAACCAACTGGTTGACTATCATGATTTTTCATTAATAGCTCATTATGTCTTTCAGCAATAAGAAGGTGAGAAAGTAATTCAGAATATTTTTTAAATTCTTTTTCGCGATATTGCTGCTGTAGGAACATATTCGCGGGTGGAAATGTGGAGTATGTGTTTTCAAGTTTATCTTGTTCAGTGATCTCTTCTCCGCATAAATTTAACTGAGCTATAATTCTAAACAGAGCAGAATTATATTCAGTTATATTTTTGAAATTCATTAATTTCAGATTTAGTCAATCATGACAAGCTTGTGGAAGCATGGCCAACTTCACGTGGTCATATCTTTCTTTTAATTTTTTTCATAATTTAAGGGGGTCTTTTAATGTGAGATATTGTAATTTTAGCCCCTCGTCAAAATGGTGGCGGAGAAATATCATGGCTTTAGCACGGTCTTGATTGGATGTCGTATTGTCATCTTTAATGGTGTCTGCCAGACCCATTTATTCTAAATGAATTTTGGCATCAAGTGTCCATGATGAGTAGTCTTTTCCAGAGATATCAAGAGCAGTAAATTTAATTTTTGAAATATTTGTCATTTTATGAAAATAAATTTAAATAAAACTCTTACCATTTTTTGTTATCTTCTAAAGATAACTGGAGCCTCGTGTTGATAACGTGTTCTAAAAATAAACTAAATCTAGCAAATTGAGACGGAGAGAATCTGAGAGAAGAAAGAACAAAAAAGAATTGCCGTATGTATATTTCTGTTCTAATACATCTCTGTGCCTTCCTCTTTAGCTATATTTATAGAAGAGGAAAGACATCAAGTGGGAGAAAAATGGAGACTAAGAGCCCGTTTGGATTGGCTTTAAGTTGGTCAAAACCAACTTAAAGCCCCTTTTTAGCTTTTGGACGTGTTTGTCTAATGCTGACTTTAAGCCATAAAGTTCTTAAAGTCAGTCAAAAATGAAAAGTTAGGATTCCTAACTTTTTTTCCCCAAAGTGCTTAAAGTCATTTTCTTTGACCATGGAAATTACTTTTATATCCCTTATATTTTAATTAAATTCCCAAACTACCTTTTTTTATTCTTTTAACCTTAAAATTCACATCATATGCACTTTTATCCAAACACTCAACTGCTTATTTATAAAAATAACTTTCAGCACTTCAAAGTTCTAAAAACATTTCATACATAAAAGTTATTTTTTTTAAGACTATCCAAACGGGCTCTAAGTGGGCATGCCACTTTTCAGTAGGCCCCACATATTGTAGAAAATATTGAAGCAAGTGGACAACCATCCACTTGGTTTCTAACAATGAGCACTTTTTATCAAATATGTCAAGTGCTTATTATCAATTTTAGCATTTTTATAAAAAACATAATTATTTATTTTTAATATTTAAAAATATTTTTCAACACTTAATACTTATCAATCATTGACCATCAGCTAATTCAAACGAAGTTTGAAAGAAAGTTCTATAAAAGTTACAATATTGTTTCGTAGAGAGATATTTGTGTCATTGGAGTCATGACTACCATTCATTTTATTTCACTGTTTGAATTATTGTCTTTCCTTTAGTGCGGGGCGGCTCTACCAGCCTGAAAAAAAATAGCTGTTTTAGGCCTTTTAATTTGAGGAGCGTCATTTTAAAAAAAATAATAACAAGTTATAAATTATTAGTTTTTTAAAGCTATTGAGTATTATTTATAAAAAATATAAATATTTTATATAAAAGAAAAGAACTATTAGAAGTTTGACAAATGTAGAAGATTATTATGAGCCCGTTTGGATGGGCTTAAAAAAAGTAACTTTTATGTATGAAGTGCTTTTAGAACTTTGAAGTGCTGAAAGTTATTTTTATAAATAAGCAGTTGAGTGTTTGGATAAAAGCGCTTAAATGAGGAAAATGATGTGAATTTTAGGGTTAAAAGAATAAAAAGGTAGTTTGGGAATTTAGTTAAAATATAAGGGATATAAAAGTAATTTCCATGGTCAAAGAAAATGACTTTAAACACTTAGAAAAAAAAATTAGGAATCCTAACTTTTCATTTTTGACTGACTTTAAGAATTTTATGGCTTAAAGTTAGCATTAGGCAAACATGTCCAAAAACTAAAAAGGGGCGTTAGTTTTGACCAACTTAAAGCTCATCCAAACGGACTCTATATCTCAAAAAAATTAAATAAATTGACTATAATATTTTATTTTTTGTAAAAAAAATTGAATATAGGAAAAGAAGAAAATGAGGAGGAAATTGCTTGGTGGGCAATATCTTACTAAGATTTCCCATTGACCATAAAACTTTATCAAAAAAATATTAAAATTTAAGCCTCCAGATCCAGCTTTAGTGGTCCTATCCATAAACAACTAGCAAAAGAAGACTTGGCAAAGCACATTGGAAGACTTTGGAGTAGAGGAAGAAGAACACAACAATGGCCGACCCTGTAATTGGTGCTACTGTTCAAGTTGTGCTTGAGAAGCTGGTTTCTCTCACTATTGAGGAGGCCAGAAGTTTAAGAAACTGCAAGAAAAATCTGAGAATGCTGACAAAATATGTATCCATTATTCAAGCTTTCATTCATGATGCTGAAAGACGACAAGTTGACGATCAAGCTGTGGAAGAATGGCTCAAGATGCTTGAGAGAGTTGCTGAAGATGCTGAAGATGCTGAAAACATGTTTGACGAATTCAAATATGAATCTCTCAAAGCACAAATGATGAACATCCGAACCAAACTAATCAAAAAGGTCCATAACTTCTTTTCTCATACTGCTTTTAGGTATAAAATGTCTCGAAAAATCAAAAGCATTAATGAAGATTTGAGGGCTATCAATCAGTTAGCTAAAGACCTCTGTCTCCAATCACTGATGGTTTCTTCTCGGCAAATACCACTAAATCGAGAAACAGATTCCGTAGTAGTTGCTTCGGATGTTGTTGGCAGAGACAGGGATGTTGCTGAAATAAAGGAGAAGATGTTGAACATTAGAGAGGAAGTTGTTCTGTCCACCATTCCCCTAGTTGGTATGGGGGGTTTAGGGAAAACTACAGTAGCTAAGAGAATTTTCAATGATGAACAAATCAAGCAAAACTTTGAAAAGAAAATTTGGTTGTGTCTACCTGAAATGTCAGAAACGAAGAGCTTTCTTGAACTAATCCTTGAATCATTGACAGAGAGGAAACTTGAGGTCCAAAGTAGAGATATAATAGTCAAGAAGCTCCGAGATGAATTGGAAGGAAAAAGGTATTTACTAGTCCTGGATGATTTGTGGCATGTTGACCCTACATTGTGGCACGATTTCGTGGACACCTTGAGGGGAATAAACACATCAAGAGGAAATTGCATTCTTGTGACTACTCGTTCGAAGCAGGTGGCATCTACCGTAGCAGTAGATCATCATATGTTGGAAAAATTAACAAGAGATCATTGTTGGTCCATTTTCAAACAAAAAGCATTTGTTGATGGGGAGGTTCCAGAAGACATGGTGAGCACGGAAAACAGGATTGTTGAAATGTGTCAAGGTCTACCGTTGACTGCAAGTGTGTTGGGAGGCCTCTTACGATATAAGGAAAAACATGAATGGCAAGTAATTCTTGATGGCAACCCCCTTGTTGCAGGTGAAAATGATAATGGGGAAAATAGCTTAAAGAAAATCCTAAAACTCAGCTATGATTATCTACCATTTCCACATCTGAAAAAATGCTTTGCCTACTTTGCAATGTTTCCAAAAGATTTTGTATTTGGAAAGGACCAACTAATCCAACTCTGGATGGCAGAAGGGTTTCTTCGTCCATGTCAAGAGACCCCAGTGATGGAAGACGTTGGGAACAAGTTTTTTCATCTTTTGTTGCAATATTCCTTGCTGCAAGATGTTGAGCTAGATCAATACAACAATATAAAATACTGTAAGATGCATGATCTTGTGCATGATTTGGCTGGAGATATTTTAAAATCTAAGCTATTTGATCAAAAGAGTGTTGGAGGAGAAAATCTTTCTCAAGTCCGATACTTTGGATGGGACTCACCAAGTGATCAAATAGCTATGATAAATGAGCCAGGACGTTTGTGCTCATTGTTCTCGAGAAACAATATATCCAAAGATGTTCTATTGAGGTTTCAGTTCTTGAGAGTTTTAAATTTGTCCAAGTCAGACATCAAGGAGTTGACAACCTCAATTGGCAAGCTAATATACTTGAGATATCTTGATCTCTCCATTACTAATCTTAAAGCCTTGCCCAACTCCATTTGCAAGCTCTACAATTTGCAAACTTTTAGAGTAAGTAACTGCTTTTTACTCGAGGAGCTTCCAGATGAAATGGCAAATATGATAAGTTTGAGACACATATATTACAACAATGATTTCAGATCAGACTCCAGACCATGGTGTTTCGGCAATCAACACTTTCAGATGCCACTTAAGATGGGAAAATTGACTTGTCTTCAAACCTTACAGTTTTTCAAGGTAGGTTTAGAGAAAGGTCGTCGAATAGAAGAATTAGGTCGTTTGAAGAACCTTAGAGGTGAATTGACTATCAGAGATCTCCAATTGGTCTGTAATAGAGAAGAAGCTGGAAAAGCATATCTACGGGAGAAACCAAATATCTCCAAATTGGCATATTTATGGTCCCATGATGAATCAGAAGACTACGAGGTCAATGATGAGTATGTTCTGGATGGTCTTCAACCGCATCCTAACTTGAAAAATTTAGTGGTGGTGAACTATTTGGGGACTAGATTTCCTTCATGGTTCAGTGAAGAATTGCTGCCAAATTTAGTCGAGTTGAAATTAAGTGGTTGCAGAAAGTGCAAGGAAATTCCATCGCTTGGCCAACTTAAACTCCTTCGACATCTTGAGCTGATAGGATTCCATGAGTTAGAATGCATTGGACCTACATTTTATGGTGTTAAGGTTGACAATAATGGATCAAGCAACAATAACACCAATATCCAAGTGTTCCCGTTACTCAAAAAACTAGTATTATGGAATATGCCTAGACTTACTGAGTGGAAGGAAGTGCAATTGTTACCAACAGGAAATAATGGTAGAGACGGAGTTGAAGTAAGAATGTTTCCTGGGCTGGAGAAGTTGAGGATTATTAACTGTCCTTTGTTAAAAAGTATTCCAAATCAATTTGAAATGCTGCGTGAATTAAGCACGGAAGGAGATCATATAACTGAATTCGGAATCTGCACCATCTGGACTTTTTAGATGCCATGCCCAAATTACAGTATCTGAAGATCAAGGATTGTCGATTGATAGAATTAAGCTCTGCCGGATGGGCTCTGGTTCATGAAAATTCAGGACTTGTGTAAGTCTCTGTTTCTCCTTTTTGTTTTTCAAGCTTTTCATTCCCCAAACCAATAAATCTTTACTATAATACTGAAGAATTCCAGAATTTTTTTTAAAATCATTTAGTACACTTGAACTTGTTGGATGGATTCGAACCAATTGTTGTTATTCATCAAACAAGGAACATCTATGTTGCTTTAAAGATGTGGTTTAATCATGAAAAATTATCTTCTTTGTCATAGGTGACTAGATGTCACGCTACAATGTTTCTTTTTAGCATATGGTTTAATAATGAAAAATTATGTTTTTTCTCATAGTTGACTATGTCCAAGGTCATGCTATAACAAGTTTGTCTTAAGTTCTTTTTGCACTCCTTTTCATGATAGAATTTTACTGTTTAACAGGCTTGGTTATCTTCAACAGAGGAACGACCACGTTTGTTTTGTTGAAGAACAGAATCTTCAGCCGGTGGATCATTACTGGACTCTTTCATGAGTATTTTGTAAAGACTACATAATCTCTCAACATCTTTTTACAATTCATAATGGAGGATATCAACATTTTATAAGTAACGATTATCGAGTATACATATTTGCTCATTTGCCCAAATAAAACTATTTTTCTATTTCTATTTGTTGTCAGTTTTGATAAAATACATAATTTTTTTTCTATCTTGGTAGGAATCAGATCTGCGTACACTTTATCCTTCCCAAACTCACTCAGGTTGTGGGATTTCACTAAGTTATTGTTTACATAACTTTTTTCCTACAATTTGATTAAAATAAAAGAACAAGTACCTCATGATTTAAGTATTTTTTATAGAATGAGTAGTCCAACCAGCAAGTTCCCTGTCTTTCTCTAAGGAAACCCGCAAAGACTTTGTCCCACCCCACATAGCATAATTTTTATTTTTTTCTTGGCCCGCTCCACTCCACATATACCCGCCCCGCAGAGCTTCAACATTCTTTTGTTACAAACAAATACCAGTGCAAAGATGAGTCAACAAAATGAAATCGTTCCAGCACGAAAGAATCAAAACATCGCTTAATTTTTGTTCCCCAGTTTCATTTTTTATTCTTATCTTCTTTCTCCATTTCCGCCTTTTCTTTTTATCCATACCAAATGTAGAAATTAAAGAAAGTCATCATGTGGGGAAATTAAATTCATAAATTATTAGTGTTAAAATGCTTAAGAAAAAATATATGAAGGAATTGCCTATTTTTATGACAATAACCTTGGACGTAGTCTTTTGGATATTTAATTAATAAACCAACTAAACAGAGTGCAAATCAACCCGCGTACCCGCCCCACATATTTTTTTCAAAAATAAATCTGTACCCGTCCCGCGAAAGTTCTAACCCGCACTGTCCTGCAAATACTATAACCCGCCATGTGCCCTGCCCCATTGCCATCCCTGGGCAATGAAAATTGCATCTCGTAAACTCGATTGTTTGCATTTGACAGAAACTGAATTGGAGATTGATTAATGTTTTCTGCCATTTAAGTAACTCCTACTCTCTAGAAAAAAGTTGAAACCCAAATTTGGTTCTAATCCAAAAATATAATTTGCTTTTACAAGATTTATCTTGTGTTTGTTTTAATTGATTGATGATCCATCCTAGTAAATATTCTTTGCAAAACACTTCATCTACCAAAGCAAAAAATAAAAAAAATAAAAAAATAGATAAGCGGATTATAATATGAAAAATCAAACTTTTATTAACAAGGTGAAAATTGAAGTCGCCAATCAACTGAGCTTCAAATTCTCCTTGGGATTCTTCCTTTTTGACTATTCTAATTGAGCGTGCTACAGAATTGTATTGTGGTAAACATTGTCTAATAACTGGACAAAGATGAATCCAAAAATATAATTTGCTTTTAGCTTTCCAAAGCATAATTTTTTTTATTTACAGCACTAGGTAAATATTATTTCATTCTATCTCGATTATTTGATTTTTTTAATAGTATCGAAAAGAATATCTTTTTTTTATAATTGAAAATAATTTAACTAAGAAATCTTAGTTATTAACTCATGCCCATTAATTACTTCATATTAATTGCTTCACATCTTAACAATACTCCCAATTTGTATCTATTATATAAAATCTGGCCATAAAAAATAATCCCAATGAACAAATTGACAATAAAAAGATGGAGAAAGAATCAAAAGCTCTTTTTAAAGTTGAAGATTCAATAAATATTAGGGAAGTTGAAAATTTTATCAAAGATAAAGACTATCAAAATATGTGAAGACCAATCCTGACTTTGCGAGATTTATGTGCATTAATGTTGATTTAGTCTTCCAATTGATTTATTTATTATGGTTATTTACATACTTTGATAGAATACTTATCAATAATAGACGATATAATACATCTTTTTATTAATTAAAGAAAAAAATTAAATAAGGACATGGTGATAAACTACATACTAGCTTCTCAAGGAGTGTGTTTAAAAATGTGACATGTATTTATGAATGGAATGAGTAGTTACACAAATAGAAGGAGTGTCTTAAATTATAAATTTCAAAACATCTTGCTTTAGGGTGTTTCTTAAATTTATTTCCATACATTTGACGTAATTTTAACTTAGCATCATAAGATTGAAACATTCAATAATGAACAAATCAAACAAAACTCCGTGCTAGGATCAAATATATCAAAATGTCCACAAATAATTTAATGTGATTCATTGACCCATTCCCATAAAAAATTTTGATTCTTGCTAGAATCATAGAAAGCCTTTGATGCATAAAAAATATCATAATTCAATCTCAATCCATGTCATCCATCAATTATTGAATCGTTTTGAATGTATCTATCTTTTTTGGTGTCATAGGTAGTCTTGATGATACTGGATTTGACTACTATACGATTTTGTACATATAACAAAGAAAATATGTATCAATCGTATAGTAATCAAATCTAGTATCATCAAGACTAATTTTAAGAACACGTTTAATTTGTGTCCAAATCATTTGATTAAAATCTTATTCAGAACTAGTTATCATTTTTTACACTTATTGTGTATTTTATCCGTACTTATTGTGTATTGTGTGATAATTTTATAAAGTATAATGTTTTAAGTTTACAACAAGAATATGATAGAAATAATGTTATTAGGGTTATTTCAAGTTAATATGTTAGCCATGTGTATTCAATATATTACCTTCGATCTTATTGCATAAGAAACTTTATATAATAATATGAATATTTTAATAGTTTAATTTAAGGTCAAGAATATTTTTACCATTGTTGGGGTGGGGTGGGGTGGGGTGGGGGAGTTAGTCATTATCTCTAAAATTAAAATTATATAGTTGAAATTGATAAATATTATCGGGGTATTATATGATAAAAAAATGTCTATTAGAGAGAAATATTATTATTTTTTGGTCAAAAAGATAATTGCATTACTTAAAATAAACTATTACAGGAGTTAGGGCTGTACAGGACAAATTAATAAACCTCACCAAACCGACAAACCGAACCAAATCGGAAAAAAAACCCGACTAGTGATTTGGTTTGACTTGATTTGGTGTTTGGAAAAAAACCCGACCATTATAGGGTTGGTTTTGTTTTAACTAAAAAAAGTCAAACCGAACCCAAACCGACCCGATTATAGATATACTACTTCTAAATTATGTTATACATAAAAATATTTATTAAAATATAATTTATAAATTTTTTTTAAATTTTTTTCATAATTTTTGTTTTCTTTCTTACATTTAGATTTGGACTTGAGAAACTCATCTAAATAATATACAAAAAAACCATCTTATAAATTTATATTATAAAGTTAAAACTTCAAACAGTATTCTGCCTCCATCTTTTATGTTGATATTTTGTACTAGAACTCTTTTTAAGAAGCACTGCTCTGTGCTTTTTATTAGATATTATGAAAAATACAAGAAACTTGAAAAAACCCAAAAAACCCAAAAACCCCGAAAAACCCCGAAAAACCCGAGAAAAATTGATATCGAAAAACCTGACTTTTATTGGTTTGGTTTATAGATTTTATAACCCGACACAAATGGTTTGGTTTGATTTGTAAAAAATCTGAACCAACCCGATCCATGTACACTCCTAATAGGAGTAGATGAATCTCAAGGCGTTACATTGTTATTGAGTAACACTAGATGTACAAAAATAAGTTACGGAAATTATAAAGGTAGATGCACTACATGCCTCTCTAGATAGCCCATCATTGATTCAATTAGCATCGACATCATACATTGAATTACTACAAAATATATCCAAAATTTCAAAATATATCCTATTTTACTTCAATTATAAATCACACGATGAAAGAGATCTTCATCAAGGTATTAATTAACACTATCAAAAATGATTTTTAAAGACAATTAATTAGTGACAATAACTTAATTGTTATTAAAATATGTATTTTTAGTGACAACTAGCACTCTTTGTAAATATTTCTAAAATCTATAGCGACATTGAATCTAATGACAATTAATTAATATCGATAAAAACTTTAGCATTCTTTGCTAATATATTTATTGCCGCTAAAAATTATTTTTGTTATAGTATAGGCAAATGATTGTATAATTAAAATAGATCGTGCAAATGGTTAATTAGACCACGTATGTGAACTTACAAGTTCTAGTGATCTAATTCAAGAATCTAATTAATTTTCTTTATTTCATGTGATATTTGTATTAAGATTAACTACTAATTATATTAGTTCAATTAGTTAGTTGTTCAATTAGTCAGATAGCAGCAGCAAGGAGGATAAGTGGAAAAATGCTCAAAAAATCCTTTCATTTCTCTTTGAAGGCCTTTGTCTTTCATTAGTTAGTTAGGTTTTGTTAGTTTGTTAGCTTGTTAGTTTATATTCAGTTGCCAGCTGTAGGATTTTGTTAGTTAGATATTTTCATTTTTCACTTGTATAAATACATGCAGATTCATGATGGAAATCAATTAACAAATTTTCCCCAAATTCCTTTCTTTTTCTGCAAGCTCTCTATCATGGAATGTGTCCATGGATTACATGTGCAGACCTCTTAACATGGTATCAGAGCACAGAAAATGCTTTATCCTTCCTTGATTTTTATCATATTCATTGATGTGATCGTTTCAATCCTTCTCTATTTTCTATTCATCTGTCGTCGTGTTCATTTTTTGTTTACAAATTGAGCATCTTCTTTTCGTTTGATTTTTGCAGAAATTCATCTGCAATGGTGGTTGAAACTGGCACACAATCAACTGTCAATACTGGCAGTAACAATGGCGTTGGTGGTGAAGACATCAACTCTCCCCTATACATGCAACCTTCGGATAATCCAGGTGCATCGTTGGTGTCTATTCCCTTTGATGGGATAGGATATAAATCTTGGAAGAGAGGTGTCCTTCAAGTCCTCTCTGCTAAAAATAAATTGGGCTTCATCAATGGTGAATACAAGAGGCCAAATTCAGGGACCTCACGATATCGACAGTGGGAGAGGTGTGATAACATGGTCAGATCTTGGATCCTCAATTCACTTGCTAGAAAAATTACAGATAGTGTGAAATATGTCAATAACTCGTTCGAGTTGTGGAGAGAACTGGAGGATCGATATGATCAGACAAATGGAGCTAAGCTTTACCTAATTCAAAGGGAGATCAACGAACTCTCACAAGGTACGATGGATATCACAACTTATTACACAAGACTGAAGTGACTATGGGAATAATTGGGTACCCTGCATCTCAAAAGTCAATGTAGTTGTAGTTGCAGTTGTGGAGCCAAAGAGAGTGTTTTCAAAGTACAACAAGAATGGAAGCTGATTCAATTTCTTATGGGATTGAATGAGGTGTACATTATGGTTCGAGGAAATGTCCTTATGATGAATCCATTGCCATCATTGGTACAGACCTTTTCATTGTTGGTACAAGGAGAGAAGCAACTAGAAATTAAGCCTAGTAGTCAAATGTTAATGGAGTCCGCATCCCTTCATGTAAGCAGCTCAAGAAAAAGGTTCAATGAAAATGGTTCAGCAGGAGCAAGCACCTCTAGACCTTCGCGACAAAATTCCAATCCCAATTTTAGAACTAAATACTCAAAAACTAACACCTATAATGGAAACAGGACTCGTGTGATGTGTGACTACTTAAAAAGCCAGGATATACCAAAGACAAATGCTACAAGTTACATGGATATCCACAAACCAACAACTATAAGAATTCCAATAACAACAACCAGAATAGTTACAGAAAAAACAACCAGGATAATTAGAATTTCAGATTCAACAAAGGTAAAGGCCTTATGGATGATGGACATGAGGACACACATGATGCACAAAGTCCCAAGATTATAAGGAAACAATATGACCAATTTGTGGAGCTACTTCAATAATTCCAAATTGAGAAGCGTGGGGACAATACTACAAACATGGACCTTGTGAATGGGACTGTGAATTTTGTAGGAATGATAGTCTGTACCTCCTCTATTGATTTTGATAAGTTGTCTTGTAAATGTTTCAAAAACAAACCTGACTTTTAGATCCTGGATTCAGGAGCCTCTAACCATATGTCGTTTGACATTAACTCCCTGACCAACATCATCTACCTTTCTTACCCTCTCTTAGTTACTCTACCAAATGGTTATAAGGTAAAGGTTAATCAGATTGGCAATATAATATTTGCATCAAACATTATTTTTCATAAGATACTGTATGTGCCATCCTTTAAATATAATCTTATTTCTATTCATTGCCTTTCTAAATCCATACCTAAGAGTGTTGTACTTTTCAATGAATCTTTATGCATGTTACAGGCTCTTTCAACGAAGAGATCTATGGAGATTGGTAAAGCTAGAAATAGCTCTATTTTCTTTGTTTCAAGTGCTTAAAGAGGAATAGTTCTTCTTCTAACAAGTGTGTTGCATGTACCACTTCACTTGTTCCTGCTCCTGGTTATATTTCCATTTCAAATATTTCTAGTCATAAGTTTGTTTCGTCTCCTACTCTTTCATGTAGTCACAAAACTCAATCCATTATACAAAATCATATTTCAAGCAATAAAGATCAATCTCATGTGTCTACTTCTCTTATAACTCATACTTGTGATGATGTAAATATATTGTGGCATAATAAACTTGGATATGCACCTTTTTTGAAAATGAGGAAAATTAGATCCATACCTAGCAATCTTTCCACCAAACAACCTTTCCCATGCAACATTTGTCCAATGGCTAGGCAAGAAAGATTGTCATTTCCTCACAGAACTGAAACCTACACATGATCTTTCAGCTATTAAATGTTGATCTATGGGGCTCTTCTCACACAAAAACACATGACAACAATAGATACTTCATCACCCTTGTTGATGACTATAGTAGGTGTATATGGACTCAATTACTGACCTTCAAGAGCAACACTCTAACAGTCATAAAGCTTTTCATATCAATGACTGAAAATTAGTTCAATACCATTGTCCAGACCATCAGAACTGAAAATGGATTTGAATTTATAAACACAAAAACTTCAACTTTTCTGAGTTCAAAATGAATTATTCATGAGAAAACTTATCCCTACACAACATAACAAAATGGTGTGATGAAAAAAAAAACACAAATATTTGTTAGAGATTGCCAAAACCCTCATTTTTCCAATCCAAATTACCACCAAATTACTAGTTGGAGGAATGCTATAACAAGTTTGTATAAATTCTTTTTGTTGAAAAATAAACACGTTCCCATTAAATTGAAGCACATGAAAAATAAGTAGCAGCAATAAGTACATTTTGTGAACGGCCGACCATTGAAGAAATCATACACGAAAGAGAAGATGATGCTATTGATATTGAAGAATGCATGAATGTTGGTGAAGGTGGTTGCCGACCATTGAAAATGAGAACCACCTGTTGAAAAATAATTAAGCACATGTGTGATTGTATTGTTATAAATAGGGATATATGTTTTGAGATTGTAATAAGCATAAGCAGAGTAGAAGTTGTATAACAACAGAGAGATATAGAAATCATATGTACTGGTGTTCTGTTTGAGATATAAAAGAGGGAGTTCCTCCGGTACATATATCTTACATATTTTTTTTATATCCTACATATGGTATCAAATCCAGAGAGAGTTGAAGTGATCTTCTTGAGAGATTAGCGAAGAAAAATTGAGTCAAAGAGCAAGAGTGCTCTGATTGAGATTGAGATTAAAACAAGTAGTGCTTGGTGGATCCATTTGTTTTATTGAAAAGTGGTGAATTTTGTTTTATAGTGGAAGATATTAAATAAAAGGGAGTGGAGAGTGCAATGCGTGCATACATGTAAGAGTTTAATTAAAAAAAGTCGTGCTTAGTGAGTCCATTTGTTTTATTGAAATGTGGTGAGTTTTATTTTATGGTGAAAGATATTAAAGAAAAGGGAGTGGAGTAAATTAAAAAAAGGTGTTATTTATGTGAAGATAGAGTTATTGATTGAAAAAAAGTAGAATTAAAAAAAGTAAGTGGTTGAGAAAACAAATGACATCTACTAGTTAATTACAGGTACCACTCTTGACCAAAGACAGTTATGCAAGATGGTGCATGCAAATGGAGGCTCTTCTAGGATATCTTGATGTATGGAATCTCGTCAAAAATATCTATGAAAAGGAAGAAGAAATGGATGAGAACGAAGAAGAACTACGAGAGCTGAAGAAGCGGAAGAAAAAAGCTCTATTTACAATCTATCAAGGAATGGATGAATCAAGCTTCGAATTAGTCTCTAATGTAAAGAAATCAAAGGAGTCTTGGGAGATATTCAAGAAAACATACGAACGAGCATCCAAAGTGAAGAAGATGATCCTACAAATATTGTAATTTCAATTCGAAGCATTGCGTCAAAGAACCTCAGAATCTATCTCAAACTACTTCTCCAAGATAATTTCGATTACTCATCAAATGAGAATAATAAGAGAAGAGGTTAGTGATGTTCGAGTCATAGAAAAATATTGTGATTGCTAGATTCAAAGTATGAACTTGTAGCAATTGTCATAGAAGAATCAAAAAAATTGGAGCAGATGACGGTAAAAGAGCTCATGGGATCCTTGAAGCCTATGAACAAATGCTACTTAGATAAGTAGATGAAAATTTCTTAGAATAAGTGCTCCAGGCCAGTTCAATATTAAAGAATGTTAGATCAACCCGAGGTGGTGGTCAAAGAAGAAGATATTTTGCCCAATGAGGAAGAGAAAGAGGCAGTTGAGATTTCAATCTGAATGATCAAAGAAACAATGGCAGGAATGACGGTCAACAAAATCATGATAGAGACCATGGTTGCATTAACAGTAGAGGCTGTGGACATGGACAAAATACTGGAGGAAGATAAGATAAAAAGCCAGTCCAGTGTCATTGTTGCAAAGGCTATGAACATTATACTTTTGAGTGCTAGTACAATATGGAGAATGGCGAGAATGATAAAAGTAATGATCAATGTTACTCTTGCAAAGAATATGGCCATTACTTTTCCGAGTGTTTGCATAATTCTAAACCTGAAGAAGAAAACCGTCGGGACTGACGGGGCTCAAACCCGCAGCTTCCGCCTTGACAGGGCGGTGCTCTGACCAATTGAACTATAATTTCAGGAACTTTCTTTCCCCCAGAAAACCCTCTATCTCCAAGCCCCTTTACGGCCACATAAGAAGAAAGTGGAGGAAATTTATCAGTGATGGCATACAAAAATGAAGAACTGTTGCAATCAATTACGTGGATCTTAGATACATGAGCTTCCAATCATATGTGTGGAAGGAAAGAATTCTTCTCTTAACTTCAAGAAAGAAATCTTGGAAGTATAACATTTGGAGATTCTTCTCAACGACCAATTGAAGGAAAATGTAACATCATATTTCAATTTGCAAATAATAGAAGAATATGCATCTCGGGTGTATTCTTTATGCCTGATATGACGGGCAATATCTTAAGTGGAGGTCAACTATTGGAGAAAGACTTTGACATAAATTTAAAGAATTTGATGCTTAGCATTCGACACAATAATGACAGGTTTATCATTCTAGTGCATATGACCAAGAATAGAATGTTTCCACTGAGGATAAATATCAATAAGAAAAATTATTTCAAAGCAACTACATTGTAGATATCTACCCTATGGCATCATCGTTATGGCTATCTGAATTTTGAAGCAGTGAAGTTGTTAAAGAGAAACAACATGGTGAGAGGTTTGCCAAAAATTTAATCTCCTAGTAGATTATGTGAAGCATGTGTTATTGAAAAGTAACAAAAAAAATCGTTCAGGAGTTACAAGACAAGAAGAGCAAGAAAACATCTGGATTTTGTATATTCAGATATTTGTGGACCCATCAACCCTGAATCCAATGGTAGTAACAGGTATTTTTTAACTTTTATAGATGATTATAGTGGAAAAACCTGGGTCTACATGCTGAAGGAAAAGAGTGAAGTTTTTACAAAGTTTAAAGAATTTAAGAGTCAAGTGGAGAAACAAAGCGACTGTAAATTGAAATGCTTGCGGACCAATCGAGGTGGAGAATATACCTCATTGCCAAAGATCGTGGAATCATGCAAAATTTCACTATGTCGCAGACACCTCAACAAAATGGCATGTCCGAGAGAAAAAATAGAACTATACTCAATATGGTTTGTTGCATGCTGAAAGAGAAGAATGTCTCAAAAGAATTTTGGGGAGACGCGATGGCTACTTCCTCTTGAAATGGTTTCCAATAAAGCGAATTGGAAATATGACACCAGAAGAAGCATGGAGTTGGCGTAAGCTGAGAGTAGACCATCTCAAAATTTTTGAAAGTAAAGCATATGTAAGAATACAAGAAGAGAAGCGGACAAAGCTTGAAAACAAAAGCCAGAAGTGTATCTTATTGGGTTATAGTGGAAACTCAAGTGGATACAAGCTCTACAATCTCGTGACTCAAATAAAAACAACAACACACCCAATAGAATCTCATGAAGTGGGGTTTGGGGAGGGTAAAATATACGCAGATCTTATCACTACCTCGTAGAGGTAGATAGACTATTTTCGAAAGATATTCGGCTCAAATGAATCAAACCCAAGAAAAAGGAAGAAAACATAAGAAGACAAAACAACAACAAATAAAATGATAAACAAAATGCAATAAGAAACATATGACAATATCTATAAGGGAGAGACCTATGACCTGCACTATACATCTACACGGCAAGACAATGCTCTATCCCTACTAGCCTTCTATCCTAATAAGCAACCTCTACTTCTTCATATTTAGAGTCATGTTCTCGGTAATATGAAGCCACACCATGTCATGATGAATCACCTCACCTTAATACTTTTTTAGACTACCCCTACCCCATCGCGTACCCCTTACATACAACCTCTCACACCTCCTCACTGGTGTATCGACACACCTCCTCTACACATGCCCAAACCATCTCAGTCTCGCTTTTCTTATTTTGTCTGCCACCGGAGCCACTCCCACCTTCTCTCGAGTAACCTCATTCGTAATCTTGTCACTCTTATTATGCCTACACATCTATTTTAACATCCTCATTTATACGATATGCATCTTCTGAATATGAAAGTTCTTGACTGGCCAACACTCTACCCTATACAACAAGGACGGTCTAACCACTATTCTGTAGAACTTACCTTTAAGTTTAGGTAGTACCTTCTTGTCACACAATACTCCAGAGGCAAGCCTCCATTACATCCAAGCAGCCTCAATGCGATGTGTGATATCATTATCGATGTCCCTACTACTCTGAATGACGGACCCTAGATATTTTAAAATTTTTCTCTTGGGAATAGTCTGTGAGGCAAGCCTAACTTCTACGGCCGGTTCAGCCAACACCACATTAAATTTTTACTCCAAATACTTCGTTTTGATCCTGCTCAATCTAAACTCTTTGGACTCTAGAGTTTGTCTCCACACCTCCAACCTATCATTAACTCTGTCTCGAGTCTTATCGATCAGTATTATATCATCCACAAATAGCATACACCATGGAACCTCATATTGAATATGGCTCATTAGCTCATTAATCACTGTGGCAAATAAGAACGGGCTTAGCATCGATCCTTAATATAGATCCATCTCTACTTGGAAGGGATCCGATTCCCCCTCCCCACTATTCTAACTGATTTTTGGCTCCATCATACATGCCTCTTATTGCGCTAATATACACCATTGGGACATATTTCGCCTCCAAACACCTCTAAAAGACCTCTCTCGAAACTTTGTCATAAGTCTCCTCTAGATTAATGAACACCATATGCAAGTCCCTTTAAATTTCTCTATATTTCTCCACCAGTCTCCGCATAAGGTGAATTAGTTCAGTAGTTGATCTCCCCGATATGAATCTAAATTGATTCTCGAAAATGGACACCCCTCTCCTCATCCTCATCTCCACTACTTTCTCCCAAACTTTCATAGTGTGGCTTAGCAATTTGATATCCCTGTAATTGTTACAATTTTGGATATCACCTTTGTTCTTGTACAATAAGACTATTGTGCTCCACCTCTATTCGTTAGGTAATTTAGCCATCTTAAAAATAACATTAAATATCCTAGCTAACTATTCCATCCCCGCCTTGTTAGTGCTCTTCCAAAATTCTGCAAGAATCTCATCTGGTCCTATCGCTCGTCCCCTGCTCATCCTACTAACAACACACCTTACCTCCTCAATCTTAAAACACCTATAGTACCCACCTTACCTCCTCAACCTTAAAACACCTACAGTACCCAAGATCTTAATAACTTTTAGAGTGCGCCAATTTGCCCAATACAATGTATCTGTCCCCTTCTTCGTTTAGGAGTTTGTGGAAGTATGTCTGCCACTTTTGCTTGGTGGCAATCTCGTCCACTAACACACTGCCTTTCTCATTCTTGATGCACTTCACTTGATTCAAGTCGCGAGCTTTTCATTCTCAGACTCGCAAAAGAATAATGTCAAGGGATGTAGACTTTGATGAGGAGAAAATATGGACCTTGAATAGTGACAAACAACAGAAGCAAATAATTATTAAAGAAAAGCAAAAGAAAGACAAGCAAGTGGTGGAAGAGGAAGCACAATCCACAATAATTGAAAGTCAAAGCGATGACTCAAACAGTCTAGTGAAGAGGACCAGAAACATTCAAAATATTTACAATACCACTCAACTAGTCAATGCCAACGATGATAAAGAATTTGTCAACATGTGTCTCTTTGCATGATTTGACCCAATGATCTTTGAATAAGCAGCCAAGGAAATAACATGGAAGAAGGCGATGGAGGACGAAATTCACGCCATAGAGAAAAATAAAACTTGGAAGCTAGCAACACTCCCTAAAGGACATAAAACAATTAGAGTCAGGTGGGTATGATAAAAAGAAATACATAAGGAGAAATTGAATGGCACAAAGCGAGACTGGTCGTGAAAGGATACAAGTAAAAGTACGAAGTTGACTACGAAGAGGTATTTTCTCCTGTTGCTTGACTTGAAACTGTTAGATTAATCATTTCATTAGTAGCACAAAAAGGTGAAAGATATACTAGATGGATGTTAAGTCGGCATTCCTCAATGGATATCTTGAGGAAGAGGTCTATGTTGAACAACCACAAGGTTTTGAAGTCTCTGGAGAAGAAGAAAAAGTATACAAGCTAAAGAAAGCTCTCAATGGATTCAAGCAAGCTCTAAGAGCGTGGAATTCTAGAATTGATAAGTACTTCATCCGTGAAGGCTTTGTGAAGTGTCCATATGAGCATGCTCTATAGTTGAAGGCAAATTCAAATGGAAATATGTTGATTTTCTATCTGTACGCGGATGATTTGGTATTCATAAGTAACAATCCCACAATGATTCAAAAAATTAAGAAATCAATGGAGCAAGAGTTTGAGTGACTGATTTACGCTTGATGGCTTATTTTCTTGGGATCGAGGTGCAACAAACACCAGAAGGGATATTCATCTCACATGAGAAATACGCAAAGGAGATTCTGAAGAAGTTCTCAATGAAAGATTGTCAACCAATTGACACATCAGCGGAGTGTGGATTAAGAATGACAAAGGAAAAAGAAGGAAATTTGATCAAACCAACATACTACAAAAGTCTTGTTGGGTTTTTGAGATGTTTAACATGCACTCAATCTAATATTCTCTTCGAAGTTGGTTTGATAAGCAGGTACATAGAGATTCCTAAGACCTTATATCTAAAGGCGACAAAGAGAATCCTCAGATACATAAAAGGAACCGTTGATAGTGGATTATTCTATTCCTCTAGGATGGACATAAAGATCACTGGTTACAATGACAGTGATCGGGAAGGATGCTACGATGATCGAAAAAGCACAACTGGATTCATTTTTCTACTTTGGAGATACTGCTTTCACATGGTCCTTAAATAAGCAGTCAATTGTAGCATTATCCACATGTAAAGCAGAATATATAGCTGCAGCCTCTTGTGTATGTCACACAATTTGGATGAGAAGATTATTGAGAGAACTTAAGCTACAACCTGAAGATCCAACGGATATTTATGTGGACAACAAATCAGCGATAACTTTGGCAAAAAATCCAATTCATCATGAAAGGTCAAAACATATTGACACACTATTCCACTTCATAAGGGAATCCATCAAGAACAAAGAAGTTGAGCTTGTTCATGTAAGTTCAAGCAATCAAGATGCAAATATTTTCACAAAAGCATTGAAAGCTGAAGTGTTCCAGAATTTGAAGAAACAACTTGGAGTTAGAGATCGAGGAGGAATAAGTTTAAGGGGGGGGGAGGCATGTTGAAAAATAAACATGTTCCCATTTAATTGAAGCACATGAAAAATAAGTAGCAGCAATAAGTACATTTTGTGAACGGCTGACCATTGAAGAAATCATACACGGAAGAGAAGACGATGCTATTGATATTGAAGAATGCATGAATGTTGGTGAAGGTGGTTGCCGACCATTGAAAATGAGAACCACCTGTTGAAAAATAATTAAGCACATGTGTGATTGTATTATTATAAATAGGGATGTATGATTTGAGATTGTAATAAGCATAAGCAGAGTAGAGGTTGTATAACAACAGAGAGATATAGAAATCATACGTACTGGTATTGTGTTTGAGATATAAAAGAGTGAGTTCCTCCGGTACATATATCTTACATATTTTTTTATATCCTACACTGTTTGCACTCCTTTTCATGACATAATTTTACTGTTTAACAGGCTTGGTTATCTTCAAGAGAAGAACCACCACGTTTGTTTTGTTGAGGATCAGAATCTTAAGCCGGTGGATCCTTATTAGACTCTTTCATGAGTATTTTGTAAAGACTACATAATCTCTCAACATTTTTTACTCTTGATAATTGAGGATATCAACATTTTATAAGTAACGATTATCGAGTATACATATTTGCTCATTTGCCCAAATGACCTATTTTTCTATTTTTATTCTGTTGTCTCTTTTGATAAAATACAACTTTTTTCCAATAATTTGATTAAATTAAGAGAACAAGTACCTCATGATTAAAATATTTTTTATAGAATGAGTAGTTCAACCAGCAAGTTCCCTGTCTTTCTCTAAGGAAACCCGCAAAGACTTTGTCCCACCCCACATAGCATAATTTTTATTTTTTCCTCCACCCCGCATATACCCGCCCGGCAGAGCTTCAACATTCTTTCGTTGCAAACATATACCTGTGCAAAGATGAGTCAACAAAATGAAATCGTTCCAGCACGAAGGAATCAAAACATCGCTTAATTTTTGTTCCCCAGTTTCATTTTTTATTCTTATCTTCTTTCTCCATTTCTTCCTTTTCTTTTATCCAACCAGATGTAGAAATTAAAGAAAGTCATCATGCGGGGAAATTAAATTAAAAATTTATTAGTGTTAAAATGCTTAAGAAAAAATATATGAAAGAATTGCCTTCTTTCATGACAATAACCTTGGACGTAGTCTTTTGGGTATTTAATTAATGAACCAACTAAACAAAGTACAAATCATCTCGCTTACCCCGCCCTGCCCCACATTTTTTTTCAAAAATAAATCTGTACTCGCCCTGCAAAAGTTCTAGCCCGCACTGACAGAAACTGAATTGGAGATTGATTAATGTTTTCTGCTATTTAAGTAACTTATACTCTCTGGAAAAAAGTTGAAACCCAAGCTTGGTTAATCCAAAAATACAATTTCTTTTACAAGATTTATCTTGTGTTTGTTTTAATTGATTGATGTTCCATCCTAGTATATATTCTTTGCAAAACACTTCATATGCCAAAGCAAAAAATAAAAAATAAAATAAAATAGACAAGCAGATTATAATATGAAAAATCAAACTTTTATCGTGGTAAAAATTTAGATAGCTAATCAACTGAGCTACAAATTTTCTTTAAGATTCTTCCTTTTTGACTTGTCTAATCGAGCATGCTATAGAATTGTATTGTGGTAAAAATTGTCTAACACCTGAACAAAGATGAATCCAAAAATATAATTTGCTTTTAGCTTTCATAAATATTGACTTTTTTTTTACAACACTAGGTAAATATTATTTCATTCTATCTCAATTTCTTTTAATTTTTTTAAATAGTACCAGAAAGAATGTATTTTTTTTATAATTGAAAATAATTTACCTAGGAAATCTTAGCGATTAACTCATGCCCATTAATTACTTCAAATTAATTGCTTCAAATCTTAACTATACTCCCAACTTGTATCTATTATATAAAATTTGGCCATAAAAAATAATCCTAATGAACAAAGTGACAATAAAAAGATGGAGAAAGAATCAAAAGCTCTTTCGAAACTTGAAGATTCAACAAATATTAGGGAAGTTGAAGATTTTATCAAAAATAAAGACTATCAAAATATGTGAACACCAATCATGGTGTCATGGTGGTAAACTACATAGCTTCTTAAAGCGTGTGTCTAAAAGGTGACATGTATTTATGAATGGAGGGAGTACGTAGTGTAGAAGTAAATTTTATTTTTTGATTTGGATCATAGAAAGTCTTTGATGCATAAAAAAATATCATAATTCAATCTCAATTTCTGTCATCCATTAATTATTGAATCGTCCAGAACATATTTATCTTTTTTGATTTCATAGGTAGTCTTGATGATACTAGATTTGAGTACTATACGATTGATACATATTATTTTTATGTCATATGTACAAAATCGTATAGTAATCAAATCTAGTATCATCAAGACTAATTTTAAGAATATGTTTAATTTATTTTCAAACCATTTGATCAAAATCTTATTCAAAACTAGTTATCATTTTTCGTATGTACTGTGCATTTTCTCCATACTTATTATGTATTGTGTGATAATTTTATAAGGTATACTGATTTTAAGTTTACAACAAGAATATGATAGAAATAATGTTATTAGGATTATTTCAAGTTAATAAGTTAGCCATGTATATTTAATACATTATGTTAGATCTTGTTGCATAAGAAACTTTATATAATAGTATGAATATTTTAGTAGTTTAGTTCAAGTCTAAAATATTTTTACAATTGTTGGGTGGGGAGTTGGTCATTATCTCTAAAATTAATATTATATAGTTGAAATAGATAAATCTTATCGGGATATTGTATGATAAAAAGAGGTCTATTAGAGCAAAAGATTTTATTTTATTTTTTGGTTAAAAATATAAACATGCATTACTTAAAATAAACTATTACAGGGAGTAGATGACCCTCAGGCCGCGACATTGTTGTTGAGTACACTAGAAGCACAAAAATAGGTTACTGACATTGTAGAGGTAGATACACTACATGCCTCTCTAGGTAGCCATCATCTATTCAATTAGCATCGACATCCTACATTGAATTACTCCAAAATATATCCTAAATTTCAAAATGTGTCCTATTTTACTTTAATTATAAATCATGCGATGAAAGAGATCTTCATCAAGGTATTAATTAGCACTATCAAAAATGATTTTTAGCGGCAATTATTTAGCGATAATAGTTAATTTACATAAATTACATAGTGTAAAAGGCTAATTACCATTTTTCTCTATCATTTTTTAATTTATAGAAATTCCTTTAAAATATGGTAATCCGGATATATTAATTAGAATTTTATGTATCAGCAGATAACATTTAAAGTATGATACATTGAACATAGAGATAATTTATAAATCAGAATTAATGTATCCGGGTGAAAATAAGGGATTTTTGTAATTTTCAAAAATGGATGGGAGTAATGGAAAATATGGTAAATAAAGGAGTGTAATTAGGTAATTTTTCCATATGTATTTTCAAGTCTATAGTGACATTGAATCTAATGACAATTAACTATTCCCGATAAAAGCTTTAGCACTCTTTGTTAATGTATATATTTATTGCCGCTAAAAATTATTTTTGTTATAGCATAGGCAAATGATTGTGTAATTAAAATAGCTTATTCAAATGGTTAATTTGACCACGTATATGAACTTACAAGTTCTAGTGATCTAATTCAAGACTAATTAATTTTCTTTATTTCCTGTGATATCTGCCCTTCTTTTTCTCCATTGCTAGTTACTTTGAACGCTTCCAATAGTCAATATCATATAGACATAAAAAGCCCGTACTCGATCATGTATTTGTTATTTTTTACAAAAATTAAACAAAAGTGAATTACGCTAATTAACTCCTTTAAAAAAAATTAACATAGGCGAAATTTTTTAGCTTTCAAATCATTTCTAAGTCCCATAAGTAGGAAATTAAAAATTGAACCGTATGAAAATATAGAAAAACAATTTATTAAATAGCATATGATCAGGACAATGATATATCTAATAAGGAAAAATATTAATCAAGTATCATACGAGGATAATGATGTATCTAACCAAATAAAAATAAATAAATTAGGAAAACAATATAATTTTCAAAATTCTGGTATGAGGGTAATAATATAGCTAATAAGAAAAAATGTTTATTAAATACTATATGAGGATAATGGTATATCAAAGAATTAATTGCACCAAATGGATTTTTTAATATATAAATATGGTATAAGGGTAATGATATATCTAATCAGGAAAAGTCCATTGTTAACTGCATCATTGACTAATAGATATATCTTCATTTATTTCACCTTCAATTAGAAAGTATTTGCAATACATATGAAAGTAAGTTATCTTTACGTGAAAGTCTGACCCAGTCTTAATACTAATCCCTTGTGTTGTTGATTTTTATGAGAATTTAAATTCCACACATTGTCGGTATTTAAAAAAAATGCTTATATACTCTATAAGATAATCATGTGCAAATCTTTATAATATACGCTGATTGGTCACTTAATAAAAAGGCGCAAGTACAGAAATGACCTCTAGATCAAAATATTTGACATAGAGCTAGCTATGAAATTTCAATTAACATTTAATATCCAAAATGTATTTTTTTAATCATCATTTTTAACGTGAAACGCACAAAATTTATATCCTACACTATATATACATTTATAATACACTTTATATATACACATTTTATTCAATATGTATAAACATTAACCATTATAAATATATATATATAGTATATTTTTCATATACACTTTGTATTCACTTTACATATAATATATATCCACATTATACATATTTTTATCAGTATATTTTCATATACATTTCATATTCACTTTTTATACAATATATATCTTATATAAATTTTTTGTCATTACACTTTTCATATACACTTTGTATACATTTTTTCATATAATATATATACATTTTATCAATACATATTTCATATGCACATTACGTACATACACTTCATATGGTCCGCACTATTCGAAATCCTCCTGTTATTATTGCCAAATCATGTTGCATTTCATCAAGTAATCTATCCAAACCATTTACACGTTTCTATACAAATCTACGCCTCTTTACAGTCTTTGGAAATCTGAGCCAAAGTATGGGCTCTCTCCTCTCCATCAAGTTTTGAGAAATCAACTTTGGACGTTGTTCAACTCCAACATGCATCCTCACTAGTCTAAATGTATCAACCACTAAAATGAATATTGTGATTTCAGATCAAGGAGACCTCGAATTCAAATTCCGACTGCTTCATTGAGTCTGGAATCCCGAATTTAGTATGATAGCTATATGATTTGCGTATACAGAGTTCCGATCAAATTCCGAAGGTCAATCCAGAAGTTGGTAAAGTGAAATTTTGGAAGTGATGTGTTATGGTGCAACCTTTGCTTTAGCGAAGAGAGTGCCACTTTAGTGAACTCCGCTTTAGCGAGAGGGCTGCCACTTTAGCAAATAGGGGCACTTAAGCGGGGTTCACTTAAGTGAACCTCTGGTCGCAAAAGCGACCTCCGCAAAAGTGAACTCTGTGTCGCTTTTTAGCCATTTTCAGACCTTGGGGAGCTCGTGGGTGGAGATTTCAAAGGGATTTTTGTGGAAAATCATTTGGGTGAGCTATTTTATTTTATATCATTCATTACCCACTAATTATATATCGAATTTGGCCTTAAATCAGTGATTTTGATTTCAAAATGTAGGAATTTTCTTCAAGAACTTCAAATTTCTTAAAAGGGGGATTATGAACTGTATTGAGCTCCGTTTCTGAATTCGTTTTCACCAAAAGATTTCAAATATTTTAAAGAACTTTTTCATCTAATTTTCAGATATGGATTCCATTTTTGGAATTGGATTTTTGAGTCGTTTTGACCATTTTGCCCGAATTTCATGATTTCGGTCTCACTAGTTTCGTAATTTGATTGTGAATCATTATTTGATTAGATTCTTTCAATTCGGAGCGTCAACGAAAGGGTAAGGCTCTAGTTTTGGAGTAGTCAGGCAAATGAAACTCTAAACCTTCGCAAGCTTTGTAGAACCTTGTATTCTTGCTACATGCTATGTGAATGGATGTGAATTTGAGTTTGGATTGATTACGAATCATGAATACACATAAGGTTGATTATCAGGGATATGAAAAAGGAAATCGGATCTAATGAATTAAGGTATTTGAATTAATTGACATTGTTGATTCATTGTGGGGATTGTAATGTGTTATTATTGATATAAATTGCATATGGTATTTGACTTTATTTCATTCTCATTGATTGCATGATCATCTTCATATGCATTTGGGTTGAAACTTATCATTGAAGTCCAAAGTGATGATTACGTCGATGCGAAATAGTTTTGGCTAAATTATGATGAAAGAGAAAAACAAAGAGGATTTGAAGGACGTGCCAGGCGCCGTGGTTGCTATTTTATTACATTCAAGGGACGTGTCACGAGCCGTGGTTGTTATTTTATTGCATTTGAGGGACGTGTCACACGCCGTAATTGTTACTTTATTGTATTCGAGGGACATTCCACACGTCGTGGTTGTTATTTTAGCATCTTATTGGGCACTCATTGCATTGCAGTGCATCAGTTGATTATCTGAGTGTTTGCCCTTACTATTTGTAATTGTGAATAATATACATGCGATATTGATGATATCTATCTGGATAGTTGAGATACGCTTTGAATTACGTGCTACATGAGTTATATCTATATATACTTTTCGATTGGGTTACTCTACTTGTAGGTTATAGTTATAGAGGTTCGGATAGTGTTTTAGCGTTTCAGGAGTACTTGTTTTTATTTAGCTTATCTGTGTTTATTGTATTACTTGTTAAGTACCGTGTTGTTTGATACTCCCCTCTTGCTATCTACACTTGTTTAGGTTTCGAGCTCGAAGAAAAATATAGATTCCCTTCTTCTTCATCAACGGCTATCGAGGATACTTGAGAGACAGTTGTCAACGCTGACGATCTCTCTTGTTTCTTTTTATATGCTTTGTTCTGTTTGAGAGACAAACGCATCGATACTTGTACTTATCTTTTTTCTATTGTATTAGAGGCTTGTACATGTGATAACTAGTCCTTTGGAGTATTGTATATGACTAAGACTTCCACTTTTACATACTTATTTATCTACTCAGACTGTTTCTGCTTTCGTTTGGGTTTGAATTGACTTGTCTTGATAGATTAAGATAAGTGTCATTATACCCGAATTCAGATCGTGACAGAAATCTAACAATATGTTTGGTTTCTTGGGTTATGGGTAATATAATGCAGAAATATAAATTATTTTGATGTTAGGGATTAACGTATGTGAACATACAAGTTCCAATGATATAATTCAGGACTCTAATTAATTTGCTTTCCTGTGATATTTGCTCTTCTTTTTCTTTTTTCTTTTTTCTCCCATTGCAACTTACTTTGAATTCCTTGGATAACAACATTTATCATATAGACATTAAAAGTTCGTACTCGATCACGTATTTTGTTAAATCTCTAAAAAAAAATTGAGATACTATATAGCTCATGAAATGAAATCACGAAATAAATAATGGAGAGTAACATGAACTCCTATCATTTCTTCATAGTACAAGTTTTCACAGCTATAACACTCACTTATTCTACACGAAATTAAAATAGATCTAGATGGATGCTATATATACATTTCGTTAATTACCATGAGTATCGCTTCTCCAAAATAGAAGCCATCCTCTTGGGGTCAATGAAGAACTTCTCAGTAGAGTAAGGTTAAGTACAAAGATGAATGTGAAGAAAAGACTATTATTATTCTTGAAATAACTCATGGTTGAATAATTGAAATAGTTCTATTTCTTTGGAACTATAAGTATATTTGTGCTATCTTTAGGAAGCCAGGTGATGATAATATCTAGTCAGGAAAAATATTTATCAAATAGCACATAACGAGGGTATGAAATATATGGTATTAGCAAAACCATTTTTAAATTTTGTATGAGGGTACATAACTTGCATATATATCTGATTAGAAAAAATATGTATTAAATAAATGATATATTTTTTTTATCAGGAAAAGTATTTATTAAATATGACAGGTATGAGGCCTGTCATGATATAGTCGAAGAATTAATTGCTCCAAAAGAAAAAAACATTTAGGAAAACTATTTATTAAATTTCGATTTGGCGTGTGATTTGAATATTAAACTTCAAAATAGGTGGTGTGAGAGCTTCAAAGTTCAAATCACGGCTCTACTTTTTAAAAGTGGTCATTTTTTAAATACATGGCCACAGAAAATGTCTATTTGTGCATATCAACTTCATTTTCCTATTTTTCAGCTCAAAATTATTATCTTCCAAAATAGACACTCCCCATTCATTATAGAGAAAATTACGTAAATAAGTAAATATATACTAGTTAATTAGTTAATATCACTATAATTTAGCTAATTTATATTTTGCTACTGGTATTTAACTTCAATTATAATTCAAGTTTGTATAATTCACATATTTGTATGATTTGAAATTTGTATAATATAATTTATATAACTTTTGTGTAATATAATTTTATACAATATAATTTATATAACTGTTTAAAGTTTAGATGCTTGTGTTTGTATAAATTAGTTATTTCGAGTTTATACAAAAATAACTCAATTATCCGCGAATTATACAAACTCCTGAATTATACAAACCTAATGAATTTTACAAACAAGACAGCTTAAACTATAACTACAACGATTAAATATGCAAACTATAACTAAAGAGTCTAATTAAGTTTATTATAGTGGTTATTTGAAAAAAAAATTCATTATTATATTCAATATATTTGCTTGTCGCTTACTATCAAAATTCAAAACAAAAGCTACAATTATTTTGAGAATATTGACAAATAAAAAATATTTTAAAAAAAATATTTAGATAAAATTTCTCATGGATCAGTCTTAACTGTATATCGGCCCGATTTTTAAAATAAACTGAATTAAGTTGATCAAAATAATTTGAGTTAATAAAAGAATAAACGGATCATTAACTTATCTAAACCTAAATAAATTGAGCGAGTCATAGTTTTATGGGCGAATTTTAGCATCATATATGTCTATACTCTATATCTTTCTACTTGAAAACACTACGAGTATAAATTTATCAGCACAGTTTACTGAAATTGATGGTTTGATGATGTAAGAAAATCATCTGTCGTATACAAGAAAATCTATGTTTAGACCTGTAGTTTTTTCTTAGTCACTTCATGAAAGGCCCAACAAACATTTTCATTTAAATTCAAGTTTTAAATACCAAGACTTTTAATATTTAACGTCTTCCGTTGTGTGACAATCCCACTTCATATGCATTACAAATTATCTAACATTGTCAATTTGTGATGACTTATTTAAGATTGTCAATCAATATTTTGAAGTGACTCGATTGTCAATTTGTCAAAGTAGGTAAAATTCAGTTATTATAACATGACAAAAAAAAAGTAAGAATTCTATGACTTTGTTGTTGTACTAGATAAAGTTCCTTGACTACATGTAGGGGTGTACATGGACCGGGTTGATTCGGATTTTTTACAAATTAAATCAAACCATTTGTGTCGGGTTATTAAATCTATAAACCAAATCAAACCAATAAAAGTCGGGTTTTTCGATATCAATTTTTCTCGAGTTTTTTGGGGTTTTTCGGATTTCACGGGTTTTTTCATAGTATCTAATAAAAAGCATAGAACAGTGCTTCTTAAAAAGAGTTCTAGTACAAAATATCAACATATAAGATGGAGGCAGAACACTGTTTGAAGTTTTAACTTTATAATATAACTTTATAAGATGAGTTTTTTTGTATATTATTTAGATGAGCTTCTCAAGTCCAAATCTAAATGTAAGAAAGAAAACAAAAATTATGAAATTTTTTTTAAAAATATTTATAAATTACATTTTAATAAATATTTTTATGTATAACATTATTTAAAAGTAGTATATCTATAATTGGGTCGGTTTGGGTTCGGTCTGACTTTTTTTTAGTTAAAATCAAACCAACCCTATAATAGTCGGGTTTTTTTTCTAAACACCAAACCAAGTCAAACCAAACCACTAGTTGGGTTTTTTTCCCAGTTTGATTTGATGCGGTTTATCGGTTTGCCCTGTACAACCCTAACTACACGACTACACATAAAACTTTCTTTTTCATTTTCCCCTTATATATGACATTTGCTACTAAAGTATGAACTCTTTGAACAATAAAATAAAATTCTTGCATTTATTTGTGTATCAATATTGAACTAGATGCACTACATTTTATTTAATCACCACCCATATATCTATTCATATTGTGCATCAGATGTAGGTAATTCCTGGGAGTTGAAATAGAAGCCATCCTCTTGTACCTTCGAATAGCACCCATGCATAAAAGTAAACAAATAACTATTTCTTTTCGGATCGCATTTATCAACTATTTTATCATTGAAAATATCATGACTTGTATTTTTAGAGTTTCAATAAAAATGATAAAAGTATAGTATTCCGCCCAAAATATGTTCACTAAAATAAAATGTGAACTCTTCATTTGGATGGAGTACTACTTTATCACCAAGATCAGCATCTGCAGATTTAGAACGAAATTTAAGAGGTTTAGAATTAGTAGGGAGGGTTTTGTTGATATAGACTTCAAATCTAGGCGTCCACCAATAAGATACGAGTCTCGTAGTGTCACAATCTGAATCCGGGTGTGATGACACATATCCATTTCCACCAGACAAGTCAGCTTAAAATCCAACAATTACGGAAAGATATTACGAAAGCAATTTAAATAGAATAGATATAGATATAAAGCAGAAGTCTTAATCATCTACAATAACCCTCAAAGACTGGTTGTACATGTACAAGCCTCTAATACAACGAAAATAAAAAATAAGTACAAGTCTAAATGTCTTTGTTTCTCAAATAGAACAAAGCATAACAAAAAGGGACAAGGGAGATCGTGGGCCTCGAATAGCTACCTCTCAAGTCTCCTCAAAAGCCTCAGATAATGGAAAAAAAACTGAATCACTGTCCGAGCTCGAAACCTACACAAGTGTAGTTAGCAAGGAGCGATGCAAATCAACTAACAAAACGGAGTAAATCTAATAGACACCGGAACTTTTTTCATTCCAACTGAACCTCCTCAACTACAACCTGCACAGAAATCAGCTTAATCTATACTACATAGCTCATATAGAACATAGATCAACAATAGCTCATCAGCATCACCGAATAAATCACATTAGTATCAAATATATCAATCACAGAGAAAAAAGGGGCATATACACAACTTCACGATGACAAATAAGATGTAATGCAATGCAATGTGATGTCATGTAAAGTGATGCATGTCTGTCCTAATGTTACCATCCGTTGTATAACAGACCGGAACCCATGGGGGGCGTACAAGAACCTGTATCTGTCGAAATCATTTTCCATCGGCATCATAATCAATCATCGAAATTATTTTCCATCGTTTTTGTCGGAACCATTTTTCATCAACATAGGTATCAATCGTCAGAACCATTTTCCATCGGCATAGTCATTAATCGGGGTCATCACAATGTTCCAGAACCAATGCAAATAAGAATGTTCACACAAATAATGAGAGAATGATAGTGTCCACAGTCACAACGCAAATCATATTAATGCAATTCATGTCACACTATCAATAGGATATCAACATCCACATTTACATCATTCACATCATTATAAGTCATCAAGTATCCGTTTCATTATCCCTTTATCACAATTAAGATCAATTGGTGAGAAAATATTTCCAATTTAATTCTCATAATCAACAATGAGCAAATGACAATTTCATCAAATTCACAATCACATTAATGCTACCATAGCATTTCATCAAATTCAAGTCAAGAGGTTCACGTATCCGGTCATAATAATAGCACATATAGCCTATTTATTAATCTCGATCTTTTATTAAGCACAATTCACATTATTATCATCCCAAATCTTGTTTCCATTACTCTCCTACACACATACGAAAGCAAGTTCAAGTAATCTACAAGATTTATAGGGTTTTAGAAGTTCACTTGCCTTAGTCAATAACCGATCAATCAAGTATTTGAGTCTTTCCCTTTCGAATAGCCTTCAACTCATCAAAATCTAGTCAAATAATGATTCACAATTAAAAAATCGAGTCAAAATGACTCAAAAATCTAATTTCAAAAATGGGATCTAAATCTATAAAAATCTAATATCCTTTGAAGTATTTGAAACTCATTGGCGAACACCATTTTGAAAATAAAATTGAAATCAACTCAAAATCACCATTTTATAAAAATCCAAGTTCTTGAACAAACCCTAATTTCTTTAGTTCCAAAATCACATATTCGAAGTCAAAATCCTTAAATAATCAATGGATTATGAAAAATATGGGATAAAATAACTTACCCAATCGAATATTGATCAAAGTCAACTCTAAACTCAAAAACTCAATAATTTTCAACTTATGACATCAAATCCACGATACCACTCAAAATTTGATTACATCAACTGTCCTAGACCAATTTCCACATTTTGGAACTGGTGGAATTGATAGAATTTTATTTCGAGATTTAAAACTCCTAATAACATCAAAATAAACTTTCTAAAAATCTTAACTTTTCAAGGAATTTCGCAAAACCAACTTTGAATACTGATCAAACATAACTCGGAGAAACTGCCAAAAAGGGTAAAATGGTCATTTTATAAAAATTACCAAAAATGACCTTCAGGGTCATTACATCATCCATCATTAAAAATCATGTTCATCCTCGAACATAAAGCAAAAGAAAGAAGAATACTCGATGCTACCAAGAGTTCGAAGCATAACCTCCAAGTTCGATATTTTCTCCCTCAAATGAACCCATCCTTAGACTATATCGTCAGAATTCTTTACCAAATTGAACTTTTAAATCAAACTTTGGTAGATCTACCAATTAAGAGAAATTTCCAAATCACAAACTAATCTATGAACTAAATCAGAACCGACACCCTCTAAGTCACAACATAATGATTAGGACAACCTTTCATCATATAACCATGAGAGTATTCTGAACTAATACCGGCTATAACCACAGGTGAATCTGAACCAACCACCACACTCATAATCTTGTCAAAATTTCATTCTCATAACCAAATCTTCCCATAAGCTTAAGCTATATAAATCTGATCTTTAAACATTGGGTACTCATCACTGGAGAAAATGATTTATCTAACCGATTAAATGAAATGATTGAATAACCTCCTAGCGAATGATACACCCAAGTATACAAAATCTCTAATCAACACTGTCAAAAAGGTAGATCGATAGCTTTGATTATGGATAACCCTTAGGAGTGGTAGCACAAGACACAAAGTCCTCCCTTCCCCCCACATTCAATTATACATAGTGGAAACATGAATTCGACGACGAGGTGAATAATAAAACTGTTGATCACTGTATATATCCATAGTAGCTCTTCCATAAATTCTCATAAGCAAGGTGGCACTTGTAAAACTACTGAAACATTCCAAATGCCTCAAAGTAACACCAAATCTGCCATATCTGAATTGACTAAATCTGCACAAGAGTACTATCCTATCAAGAGGACATAGCAGGATTGGTACACTCGATCCAATAACAACAAAACAATAACAACCCAGTGTAATCTCATAATGTGGGGTCTGAGAGGATAAATTGTACGCAGACCTTACTCCTACCAAGGTAGGATGACTATTTCCGGGAGACTTTCAGCTCAATAAAGCATAAAAAGACGTTAGATAAGGCTAAGAAGTACACCCTATCCACCACTAGAAATTCATCCACAGAATTGGTAACATGTGTGACCATATGTAGTGAATCATACTCCAAACCATGTCTCGAGCGAAATAGGTGTCACATATACGAAACCAAGGGTGAATACCATAAGATACTAGCTCCTTCCATAGTGCTCCTAACAAATATTTCCATTAAAATGGTATACATACTCGTTTTATCAATTCTCACAATACTCTAGACCTAAACAAACCTCATAAATTGTCCTCAGATAAGTCTATACATCCAAAACACTCATTTGAACCTGAGTTATCTCTGTCCTTGTTTGGCATATCTTTAAATGATGTTACAGAGAAACACTTTGAAAGTAATATTCCAAAAATAAAAGGGACTGAGTCAAATATTCTAACAATGAGTGAAAATTGGTAGTGGAAAACTTTGCTGCAGAATGTCTTGCAACAATAACAAAACAAAATTTTATCCTCTTTTTCGGAAGAAAAAAAAGGTAATACTAATCCTTCTCTCTGTGAAGAAGTATCTCCTAACTTGGCCAAAACTCCAGAAATGGCTCTACCATCTATAATTGCTCTTGATGATGAAGACGATGAGTACAATATGCTCTTGTCTTGGAGATTTAGAAGAAGAATGGTGCCAGTTTCAAGCAAAGGGAAGGAGAAAGTAGTGGAGACTACAAGTTCAAAGCCAAAATCCCACCCTACTACAAGAAGTTCTTCTACAAATTTGATGAGTGATGCCATGAAAGTGAGCAAGGAGAAAACCATAGAGAGAAAAAGAAGAAGAAGATTGACAAAGTTGATGAGTCTGTCATACCTGAAAAAGACGAGATTATTGAAGTATCAAAAAGAGAAGAAGATAATGAAACTGAGTCAGAAAGAGGAGAAGAAATTAATGAAAGAAGGCTGATTCTAAAGGTAAAAGGGTAATAAAGCCTAGGACAAGGAAAGGCTCGGCAAAGAAGCCAGCAAGCAAGAAAAAGAAAACAAAAGAAGGCAAAGGGAAATAAGAAAAGAAGCAGACCAAGAGAAAAAGAAAGATATCCCCTTAGCAGTTTCTAGAAGGAAGGAAATCCTCTCTGAATACTGAAGAAATAGATACTGATGAGTTGTTTGTTGCATCTGATCCTGAACCAGATAAGGGACCAGGTTCAAGCAGAAAAAGAATGAAGGTTGAGAAGGAGTTGTCCAAAGAAGAAAGAGTCAAAATTCTGAGAACTCAAAAGGTTCTGAATGGGAGGATATTTGACACTAATATCCTAGATAAGCCAAGAATGTGTGAATTGACTGATGCTGTGGAGATTTAAGATTGAACATATCTGTTTAGAGATCATGTTCTTGTGCTGCATGAGCAACAACTTTGTGACTTTTACTATAATATTGAGTTTTGGGACGATGGGTGTCTATACACCAATGTTGGAGGATTAGATATTTATTTGGATGAATTTTTGCTTGATAAAATTCTGAATGTAAAAACTGAGGGGATCAAATTTGTTATAGGGATGGGGTGTTCTAAGATATTTGTTCAGGAATATGGGAAACTCCAAAAAACTAAATACGACAGGCATTCCCAAGAAGTTTCTCAAAGGAGTGTATCAATTGTATTTTAAATTTGTGAATAAAGTAATGCTTTCAAGATCAAAGAAAAGGATGGTGGCATCTGCCTTTGACTTGTTTATCATGGAAGCCTTGAGTAAGTTTGACACTATCAACTTACCGGCTACTATTTTAGAACACATGCATAAGATTATCTCAGCTAAGGATGGTAAGCATGAAATGGGGTATGGATACTTCCTTACTAAAGTGTTCAACCATTTTATAGTTTCTCTGGATGCTAGTGTAAGAGGAATTGTTAAACAATTATTTTCCATTAACACTTTGGTTGAATGCGAATGTGTTGAGGGCAAAACTAGACAAGTGAGCAGGATATGTGAATTGTTGATTGAGCAAGGGAAATTAAAGCATGAGTTACAAGATATGACAACACTCTTAAGTTCTAAAGATGCTGAGATTGCAAGTCTTAAGGCACAACTAGCTACAACACAATCAAAGGAGCAGGTTCTTTTGAATCGCAAACTCTTAAAGAAGAAAATGCTAGCCTTGCTACACGGTCATCAGTTTCAAAGACAACTGCTTCTACATCATGAAAGTCATGTTGATCAAATGTCTCTTCTTCTCAAATTCCTAACCCAAAACCCCACATCTACCTAGTTTCATTCTCTGTTGTCATTTTCATTTCTTGAACTGATCACAATAGTTTACATTTTTAGTTATTTTGTAATATTTTTAATATTGTCCTTTTCTGGTAATGAATGAATGTTTCTGTTTCTCTAGTTAATATCTGGATTTATTACTTTTTGGCTTGTATTATGTTGCCTTTAGTGGCTATGATTTTTCTATGATAATGCATGCTTTGATTTTGGTTTACTATTTTCCTTTTTCATGATGTCAAAAAGAAAAATATTGTAAGCTGATGATTAATGTAACTGGTCATGAGGTAAGGGAATTTGGTGATAGAGGGAATGATGATAAGGGAAATAGATGGACTCTTTCTAGGGGAATGGAGGAAATGGATTTTGGATTTTGATTTTGGTTCTTGTTTCTGCCCTGCTTATGATGAAAGGGGGGAAATTGACTTTGGTCTTGGGTAATAAAGGGAGAATGTTGTAAAGGAGTTTACCATCATCAAAAAGGAGAAAATTGATAATGTTGAGTGTTAGTTGATTTTGATGATTTAACAAACTCTGGAAAAGATAAAGGACATGGTCCCTTTGAGGACACATCGCTGATAACGATAGCAGATAAATAGAGCAAAACAGATTCTGCCAAGTCTGCAGGTCTGTGTGTACACGGTCGAGTCCCTTTCTAGAGGGTCAGCTGTCTACCCAACACAAATCGTCCAACACAATGTATATCATCCATATATATACATTGTCTACAACATTTTCTCCCTAGGCCTTTTGGAATCACTGAAATAGGAAAATTCATTGAAGCTCATGCTCTCAAGAATCTTAAATTTGCTCTTGAAGAAGACCAATGACCTGCTAGAGTTATCAACCGTTTTGTTCTTATTTTAGAGTTGTAATTTCTTTGATTTAATCTTGTAAGGTTTATTCCTAAGCTATAAAGGAAATTAGATATGTTCATTGGTGTTGTTGTATATCTTGTCAAAATAACTTAAGTTAGTTATGGAGACTATCTGAAATCTAAGTCAGCTAGGAGTCTAGTGATTTAGGAAGTAGTAGAGTTATTATTTTATATATGTAACAGAGTTGTTACAAGGAGAGAAGAGAGATTGTGAGTGCAATTCCTAAATTGCAAGAGCTTGTAATTTGAATCTTTGGCTTAGTTGTTTTAGAGAAGGTTTGAGCTGAAATCCTATGTGATAGGTCGTGGTTGTTCTCCCTTAAGCAAGGAGTTTCCACGTAAAATCTTAGTCTGATTTTACGTTTCTATTCCTTAAGTTTATGTATTGATTTCTAATAGGGGGCTTGGTCCTTACTGTTCGTACATTCTAACACTATGGGCACGCAACCTCCATTACACGTAGTCAACAGAGAAATTTTTACAGTAACAAAATTAAGTACAAAGATGAATGAGAAGAAAAGAATTTTGTTCTTGAAAGAACTCATATTTGATTTGAAATGATTTTATCTCTTCTTGACTACTGTAAAAGTGTAAATTCATGGTATTATATATACGCTGAAAAGAAAGCTGAAAAGTCAACTATGTTCATTTTTGCTAAATTTTGGTACAATCACATGAATCTAACTTGTCTACTCCATTTACTACACGTTTGATCATAGGAATTGGGACACTTTCGAGTTTTGATTTGAAATTAATAATTGTTTAACAAATCCGCATATAATTTCAACTTCAATTTTACCAAATTCTTCAAAAAGTAGAATTTCAAATCTTGTGATTTCCATTTTAAAAAAAAATGTAAAGCTTGATCCATAAATTTATATTTTGTTAAAAAGATCCATAATTTTAAATTTTACAAAAAATAAAAAAGTCATGCTTGACATGAATTTGCTCCCTTTTGATCATAGATTATGAAATTGAAACTTGAAAGTTTAAATTTTTGAGCTTGTTATATCTTTTTGCTTTTGAAATTGTTAGTTCCTCATTCTCATTTAGTCCTTAATTTTAAGATAAATAAAACAAGAAATGAAAGTGTCGTTCAAGCAGTAGTGCATATATTTTTTTTTTTTTTGTGGGAACAGACCCTACACGAGGCTCCCACCTCTCGTGCACAGTCAGGGGTTGAGCCACACCCCCAAGCCTTACCATAAATAATCAAAATAAAATACAAGGAGGGGGACATAAACCTTACCTCCGATCCTATGGTGGTTCATAAGTCGGCTAACCTCTTAAGGTCGGCTAACTCATCCCCGATACAAAAAGAGACTAACTATAACTAGAAAGCATTAAACCTGTGAGAGGACTCCTCTCGGTACAAATCAACTAAGAAAGCATAAATGAGGGAGACTCTCCCCTTCCATGAGAATACAAGAAAGTAGCCTACACTAGTCCTATTCAAGAACAAGTATACGAACCTTCTATCTCGCATGGGTTGGGGAAATTCTTTTCATCTTTGCTCTTTTTAGACATGTCGTACCAAGTAGGTCCAAGGAAAATTGCAGCAACACCAATCGTAGCCAAGTTGGTAAAATAATAGATAAACATGTTCAAGAAGGTTGTTTTATCCTTTTTAATCTTCTTCTCCTGAAGCTTGCCATTCCTATCTTGTCTAGCTTTATGTGGCCCTTGGTTTCTTGTGGAAGTTGTTGAAGGTTGTAGAAGTGTTGTGTATTATCAAGTGTATGGCTGTACTTAGATAATGTATCAGCTGGAAAATTTGCTTCCCGAAAAACATGTTTGCATTGGAAGTATTCTAGCAGTTGGACCAGTTGTTGGAGTTCATTAACGTAGTTTTGAATGTTCCAGGGTGGTTTGATGTCCAGATTCAGCCACTTGATCACAAGTTCCGAATCTACTTCCAATATTACTCTATTATAACCATGTTGAATGCACCAATTAATGCCAAAACTGGCTGCCTGCACTTCCGCTTGATTATTTGTTCCAACTCCCAAAAGAGAGGCAAAAGCATATATCAAATTACCCTTATGATCCCTTACTATTCCTCCTGCTCCTATCTTTCCTGGGTTGCCTATGGCACTCCCATCAGTGTTAAGTTTAACTATGTTGGGGGGGGGGGGGGGGTTGAGCCATTTAACCTGGGTTATTTTTATGTCATGCTTACAGTTTTCTATCCAAATAATTAGATCTTTCCAAGCTGGTGGCCATTGGATATATGGAAAAACTGTGGTAATAAGCATGTATATTTCTTTGATTATATTGAACTTCACCCTAGTAGTACTAGATTTCTTTCCTCCATATTTACTTGCACACCTGTTCTTCCAGACATTCCAGCAAATAAATATAGGGAGGGCTTGCAACATGAGTTTATGTACAGCATTGTTTGGTTTGTAGGTCCACCATCTCATCAAGATGTCTCTAATAGAGTTGTGGTCCTGCCTGATTCCCCCCAGTTGGAGAAATATGTCCAGATATGTTTAGCAAAGCTTCCGGAGACAAATATGTGTTCTATGTTGTCCAAACCAGGCCTGTAGCAGCATGAGCACTCTGCAGTTTCTCTCCCAAAAGAAATCAGTTTATCATTGGTTGGCAGTTTGTGTCTCAATGCTCTCCATAGCAAGAATGAAGCCTTGAACGGGATGTTAGTATGCCATGTCATCCTATCTATCAATGTCTTGTTTTTTTTCTTTCTCACATTTTCCCAAGCTGATTTACAAGTGAAATTTCCATGTGATTGCAGCTTTCATTGAGCTTGATCTAATGTGTTTTGTTGGTACATGATTTTAGTATTGAGAATTGTGTGTATCATGTGTTGAGGGGCCTGTTGCCTGATTTTCTCTTCATTCCATTTTCCATTTGTCAAGAACATGGAGACAGTGGAGTTGTTGAATCTTGGAATATATTCATAGTGATTGGCTAGAGGGCCAATACCCAGCCAATCATCCCACCAGAAACTGCAGTTCCCTGAACATAAGGTCCACTTAATGTGAGGTTCTATGTCACCTTTGTTCTTCATCATGTTCTTCCACATGAGAGATTGACCTGTGTGCCACTTTTTTGTGACAGGGTGAGCTCTTTGGCAGTATTTAGCTCTCAAGAAATCCCCCCATAAAGATCTCTTAGTTCTGAACAACCACCAATGTTTGTATTGCATTGCCAGACATATATCTTCCAAGTTTTTTACACCAATACCTCCCTCCTCATATGGTAAGCTAAGGGTTTCCCAAGAGGCCCAATGGTACTTCCTTTTCTCCTTATCCCAACCCCAGAAGAAGTCAGCAATAAGACATTTTATTTGTTTCAAAGTGGTTCTGGTAGGGGTTATGGCAGATAACAGATGTATAGGAAGTGATTGAAGCACTGATTTGATCAAAGTGGCTCTCCCCCCATAGCTTAGCATCTTTGTCTGCCACCCTTGAATTTTAGCAATCACTTTTGAAACTATACCAGTGAAATATATGACCCTTTGTCTTCCTATATACAATGGACATCCCAAGTATGTCATAGGCCCATGAGTGCATTTATAACCAGTGATGGTCGCTACTCTATCCATTATATCATCAGGGGTATTGGTAGGGATTAAGATTTGGCTTTTGTCCTTATTAATAAGCTGCCCAGAAATGCCTTCATACATCTGAAGAGTCTTCATGATGAGTTGAAGAGAATACTTGGAAGTTGAGGTGAAAATAATAATGTCATCTGCAAAACTCAAGTGGTTAATTTGAGGACCCCTTTTCTCCATTTGAAAACCAGTGTATAGATAGTGCTGATGAAGGTTGTTTAACATTCTGGTCAGTACTTCTGCACCAATAACAAAGAGAGCAGGAGAGAGTGGGTCTCCCTGTTTGAGACCTCTTGTTAAGTGGAAAAAACCATGCCTGCTGCCATTTATGATGACAGAGTACCAATTGTTAGACATTATTCTCCATACCATGTCTATGAAGGTTTCCCCAAATCCCATCTTTCTCATGACAAGACAGATAAAGGACCATGAGACTCTATCATAAGCCTTGGCCATGTCAAGTTTGATAACCACATTATCTCCAATTTTGGGTTTGTTTATGTTATGCATAATTTCTTGAGCCAGCATAATGTTCTCAGATATGCTCCTTCCTTGGACAAATCCAGACTGATTATCCGAAATAAGATGTGGAAGGATGGGAGCCAGTCTGCTACTAAGGAGTTTGGAGATTATTTTGCTACTAAAATTGCTGAGAGATATAGGTCTGAATTCAGATAGTCTATTAGGATGTTCAACTTTTGGGAGTAGAACCAGACATGCATGGGAGACGTATTTTGGGATGTCATGGCCATTAAAGAAAAACAGAATCAGCTCCAAAAGGTCCTCACTGATAATGTCCCAGCATACCTGGAAAAACTTGCCACTCATCCCATCAGGACCTGCAGCAGAGGTACCATTCATAGAGAAAATCACTTTCTGTAACTCCTCTTTAGTAGGTACCCTTTGCAACATGTGGTTTTGATTATCACTGACCTTTCTAGGTATGTACTTAAGGAAATCTTCATTGATTTTCTTGCTGTCTGTAGTAAATATCTTTTCAAAGTAATGACATGCAGCCTTGGCAATTTCCTCATTTCCCTGAATACTATTACCCTGATCATCCTCAATTTTGTGAATATACAGTCTTCTCCTTCTCCCTCTAATGATAGCATGGAAGTAATTGGAGTTGGCATCCCCTTCCTTAAACTATTGGAGTTGAGTTTTTTGTTTGAGGATGGATTGCTCTATCTTTAGATACCTGATGTATTTGGCATTGATCAAGTTCAACTTGGTTCTATTTTCTTCGGAGTTATCACTGATTATTGCATCCTCAGCCTCTCTAACTTTTGTCTCAAAATCAGTGATGGAAGAGAAAATATCACCATATTCTTGTCTTGACCACTTACTCAGAGTGCTTCGCACTTTTTTCATTTTTTCCTGAAATCTTCTCATAGGATTTCCTGCGACAGGTTTTCCCCAACACGTTTTCACTACATCAAGGAAGCTATCATTATCAACCCAGCAGTGTAGAAACTTAAAATACTTAGGGGCATTGTTCTGTCTCTCTGCACACTCCATAAATAAAGGGCAATGGTCTGATCCAGTGGAAGCTAAATGAGTAATAGTAGTCATGGGCATCATGTCTAACCACTTATCATTTACCATAGCTCTATCTAGTCTCTTCCAAATCCTGGCATCATTATCTCTGTTGTTACACCATGTATACTTTGCACCATGAAAACCCAAGTCTATGAGTCCACAAGCTTCAATAGTACTTATGAATTCAAAACTTTTGTTCATGTTGTAGGGTATGCCCCCCAGCTTCTCTTCAATGCCAGTGATTACATTAAAATCCCCTATTGTACACCATGGTTTGCCTACACTGGAATATAGTAGTAGTTTATCCCAAAGATCTCTTCTCAAATGATCTTTACATTTAGCATAAACAAAGGTTGTGAGATAGGTAATATGCCATGTAACATGTTTGATCTCACAAGTAATCTGCTGCTCATCCTGATCTATAATGGAGCATGCTACATCTTTATTCCAGAAGAGCCAAATTTTGTTGTTGGAATTATGAATAGCACTGTCCATATTAAGCTGAATTTTATGGGAATTGAGGTGTGATTGGTTTGAGAATGGTTCCAGAATTGCCATCATAGATATTTTGTGATAGTCTTTGAGTTTTTGAAGTCTATCTAGTGAACCCTGAGTATCAATACTCCTTGCATTCCAACATAGGGTATTAATCATTGAGACTTATTTGATTTGGACCTTGTTTTGATGCCACTTTTGCAAATAGCATTATCAGAACTTGTTGTGTTATCTTGTTGCTACTTTTTCCTATTTTCTTGCTGACCCTTGGTAGAAAGAGCCCTCCTTTCCTCCTCTTCTTTTTGAACCTCATCATATTGGTCAGGATCTTCCTCATCCTCAGAATGTGTGACTCTATATTCATCTGTTAGTTCTTGTGGAGTAATTTCCTTGTTAAGGGCACATTTTCCAGTATTCGGTTTCTGAATTTGCAAAGCTGTCACATGGATGCCTGCATGTTCCACCACCAGTACATCATGTAAGCTCTGTTGTCCTGATTGTATTTCTTTAATAATTTTCTTCTTCAACGCATCCCTTTTCTTCTTACTAAGTGCTAATGTAGACTTGTTGTTAAATGCCTGAGGACTCTCATTTTGCCTTTTCGGATCCGGAGGTTCCTTATCCATTGTGTAGCAGTCCTCTTCTTGTTGTGAGTATTCATTGTACCTCTCCTTTCTAGTTACAGTTGTAGTAGTTACCTCTGTGGTAGCAGGAGCTCTAATGTCTTTCCTATGGTCAACCAAAGTACTTTCCCTCCCTCTGGTAACCCCTTCCTGCAAGTTAGTGGGTTCCTCCTGTATTCCCCCATCCTCACCTCCATAAACTACAACAGCTACATCATTCACAACATTAAAATTATTGGGGGAGCCATGAGGCTGTGGGAGAGATAAGTCAATACCTGGCTCCTTCATTTTTGTAATATTGCAGTCATCCTCAAGTGTATCATTTGTGTCAGCATTTAAACCAATCATCAGGACTTGGGGGTGTGGGAGAGATAAGTCAATACCTGAATCCTTCCTTTTTGTCGTGTTGCAGTCATCATCCAGTGTGTCATTTGTGTTAGCATCTAAATCATTAATGGGGACTTGGGGGTGTGGGAGAGATAAGTCAATACCTGAATCCTTCCTTTTTTTTTGTTGCAGTCGTCATCCATTGTGTCATTTGCATCAGCATCTAAGCCATTAATGGGGACTTGGGGGATGGGAGAGACAAGTCAATACCTGTTTGCTTTGCTAGATTCTGCTTTGATTGAACATTCTTTTGTTGTTCCTTCTGTCTTGGTTTTTTCTGAATTTGCCATTCTTGTTGTTCCTCCTTGTTTTTGTTCCTATTTTGGTGTTGTCTCTGTCTCCCAGCTTGATTTTCTTTTGTACCTGCATTAGTTAAAGATATATTATTCTCAGGCATTTGTACACTGGTTAAGGGACATACCTGGTTGTCATCTTCTTTCCTGGTTTTATTATTCCTTGCTTCTTCAACGTCTTTCCTTTCTTCATCTCTCTTCTTGACATTACATCTTGTCATAGTATGTCCTTGATGCTTACAGTAAGAACAGTATTCAGGTAAACCTTCATATTGTATAGCTTGCCATCTGCCTTTATTGTGATCCTCTTCATCAATTCCTAACCATACATGTTGAGGCCTTTCTTTGGTGATATCCATTTGTATCCTTACTTTTGCAACACTGCCTCTAGTTTTTTTAAGAGATGCTGCATCCAGGTACAGGGTTTTACCAATCGGGTCTAAAAGGGTGGTTATAAACTCTTTATTGTAACAATGCCACGGTAGTTCTGGTAGTATGACCCAAACTGGTACGATAGGAGTTTCCTCCTCTGGCCTAAAGGTTGGAGTCCACAATTGTAGTCGCATAAGTTGCCCATCAATATACATTTTCTGTTTATTCCAAACTGAAATATGATCTTCCTCATTATCAAGATCAATGTAAATGTGTCTTGCATTGAAATGAGCAATTTTGACACCTCTGGTGAGTTGAGTCTGCTGAATAAAGCTTCTTCTTATAAGCTCTATCTTGGGCATTGTATTGGTGAATTTTCCTATTAAAGTATACTTACATCTAGACGCAAGTTTCACAAAAAAGTCTTCCTTTTTATAGATTATAGCTGATAGGCCCTGTCTTGTGGTGTAGACAGGAGGTGAAATATTAATAGGCGCTTCAGTTCTATTTTGGTTAACTCTTAGTCTAGTCGCATAAGTTTGTATAACTGTAAATGGACTTGGTTCTGGGACAGACTCTATTTTGGAGCTCTGCAACTGCGGTAGCTGTTTTGGTTTTGTGGGAGGTTTGTCATTTGAATTCTGGATATTTGGTTTATACTGAGGGTTGTGTTTAACAAAGTTGGATGTTAGCTTGTTAAGATCATGAGGGAGTTGAGTCTTGTTAGATGTTGAATTGTTATGAGTAATCTTGGTACTGTTATTACATGCATCATTTTTTCCTATGTTGTCCTGAGTATCAGTTTCTATAGCGATAGGATTCAACTCATTTTCACCCTTATTTTCCTTATTTACCTCTTTCGACTTATGTTCAATCGGAATAGATACACTCTTACCTGGATTGATTTGGATATTGCTCCTTGTCGTTTCTTCACTCTCGATATTCGACTGTTTCGAGATCCTTTCCTGTGAGGCATTTCCAGCACCAGTCGCCGAGTCCTCCACATTTTGTGTACCTGTGTCGAATCTCTTCAAATTCAAGAAGTTCTCATCTGAGTTAGAGAACTCTTTATCAGAGGAAACACTCTCAGTATCCGAGTCACCTTGGGTATCCCCAGATTTTCCGATTGGGAGTGCGAAATCGTTTGAGATTTGTTGTGAATCTGATTGTGTAGAATCAGACTCCGCGTCTTTACCCTGAGTTTCACCATTGCTTCTATTTTGTGACCAGAAGATGATTTTTTGTGCCCAAGCTAGTTGCTCCTTCGAAATCTCTACAGGGGTCGCGTTGTAGCCGATATCCGAAGAGCTACGAATGGATTTAGGTGTTGATTCCAGTTGAGTCTTGTTCCTGGGTGAGAGAGGCTCCTCTTGGACTAAGTCCGGTGGTCTGCGGAGTGCCGCCGGCGGCGATAGGGCCATTCCGGCAGCTCTGTTTGTTGTCGGCGTTTGAGTATAGAGAGAAGAGAGAGGATATTGTAGAGAGAGAAAAACAAGTTCAGTAGTGCATATATAGAGTACTGAAGTATGATAAAGTAATTGCACGTAGAAAGAGTGAACAGAAAGAGAAGGCCTTTATCTTATATGCCTCTTCGTCTTCCCAAGTCTTCTACATGTTGAATATTGATTTTTGTTATATGATATGAAAATCCTTGTGCAACAGACAAAAAAACTTACTTGGACGGAGAAAATCAAGTATTTATAGGTGGACCAAATAGTGTTGGTCGCATACATTTTTGTGAGGTCTTAAAAGCATTTTTCAAGTGAGTTTTCTTTTGTGAATTTGGCATGAACCAGAAGGTAGGTAGTGTATGCACCTTAGTACCCTCTTCTTAGAAGAATATGCGACTAAAAAAAATTGGAGAAAAAGTTTTTGAGGTTTGAATAAATCAACTTTACTTAAAGAAAAATGTTTTAAATTTTAGTTTTTTAAAAAATATTTTTTTTTTGGAATAGTGATAATTTAATCTTTAACTGTTGACTAATACTAATAATTTATTCAATTTTTATCAATATAAAATGTTTCGTCATGTGGAGTGCTATGTGATAATTTTTTAAAAATAAAAAAAAGTATAATACACCCACCAGAGAGTGTAATAATATATATTATGACTTTATTCTTGTACCGTATAAAGTTCCTTGATCAAACTTAAAACTTTTTTTTTCATTTCCCCCCTTTATATATGTCATTTGCTACTAAACTATGAACTCTTTGAACAACAAAATAAAACAAAATACACATATATTAGAGAGAAGGCGAAGTTATCATAGTTTTTTAACAAAGGTGATTATATAGATAAAAAGGAATCGAGAAATAGTATCGTAATTCCTTGTATCACCACCCATACATTTTTACATATGGTGCATCAGGTGTTGGTGATTCTTGAGAGTCAAAATAGAAGCCATCCTCTTGTACCTTCCAATAGCATTCATAGACATAAGTAAACGAGTAACTCTTTTGTACCAGACCACATTTATCAGCTATGTTATCATTAAAAACATCGTGACTCGTATCTTTAGAGTTCCAATAAAAATGACAAAAGTATAGTGTTCCGCCCAATACATGTATATTAAAATGAAATTGGAACCTTCCATTTGGATTCAAGAATTGATCACCAAGATCATCATCTGCAGATTTACAATGAACTCTTAGAGGATTAGAATTATTAGGGAGGCTATTGGTGATATAAACTTCATATCTAGGCGTCCACCAATAAGATCCAAGTCTCGTAGTTAACGGAGAACTTTTTATAGTAACAAGGTTAAGTACAAAGATGAATGAGAAGAGAAGAATTTTGCTCTTGAAAGAACTCATATTTAATTCTTGAAATGATTTTATCTTTTCGTGACTACTGTAAGGGTAAAAGTATGTTGTTATATATACCCTGAAAAGAAAGCTGAAAAGTCGACCACATTCATTTTTGTTGAATTTTGGTAAAAATCACATGAATCTAATTTTGTCAACTCCATTTACTACCCGTTTGACCATAGAATTGGGACTTAGTTTCAAGTTTTGACTTTTTATTATTATTATTTTGCAAAAAAAATGATAATTATGATTTTCATTTTTTTTAAAATGTAAAACTTGATTCATAAATTTACTAAAAATATCCAATAATTTAAATTTTGCAAAAAAAAAAAAAGAGACGCATGCTTGACATGAATTCGCTCCCGTTTGTTCATAGAATATGAAATTGAAATATAAAAAATTACATTTTTGAAGTTTTGATTATTGAAATTTGAATCCGTGTTTGTTCATTCATTTTACTTGAAAAAAAATTAAAGTTTTGTGATTGGAAGTGTTCAAAAACTAATCTGAGCCTATTTTGAGGTCTTAAAATTTTAAATTTCATGATCAAACAGACATCTTAATACTCTCTTTGTCCCAATTTGTTGTCATCCTTTACTTCTTAGTCTGTTTCAAAAATGAATTTTAATAACCTTTTCATAATTAGAAAAAACTTAATTTTAAAGTTTTTCTTTCATCTTAAAATGAAATAATTTATAGTTAAACAAATATCTAAAGTTTGTTTTCGATCATAAGTTTCAAGGTTTATTTCTTAAATTTTGTGTCAAGTCATGACATGACAATGCTACAAATTAGGACAGAGGGAGTAGAAAGAAAAGAACATGTACGGTGGATTTTGAAATATTCATCTTTGATTTTCATACTAAGTTGTTCCTTCTTTGTTTTTAAAATTTTGACCAGTTTGGAAGTTCTACTGAACATAACTACATGAGCTTAAAATTAAAACAATTGAACATATTCTATGTAAGTTGAGCCATTGTTAGAGAGTATACACTGTCTGGTGTTCACAGGTTGATTTAGATCGGTTATTATCAAAATCAAAATCAAATCAATTTAATCAATTTTAAAATTATTAAAATCAAACCAAATCAAATAAAATATATATCCATAGGTTCGGTTGTTATCGATTTTGATTTGATTTGGTTTGGTTATTTGGTTATTAAACATACACAAAAATTAAAAAAAATTATTTATTCAGAAGAGAAAAAAAGACAATAATTCATTCAAATTTTTTTTGTCTTCGTGCCATCTTAGATCTTATAATTCTTATACCAGAACTTTAATTATGTTAAACTTTTTGTTTATATTGTTAGCTAATCCAATGTACTAAAAAACATAAACTTACTGAATAATGCAAAAGCTAATGATATGGTTGCCAATAAAAGAGACATCTTACTTTACTATATTAAATTAGTGTGTTGCACTTTTTGCATAAAAAAAATGTTCATAAAAATAATATATTATCCATACATAATTATAAAAAATATGTATATAATTTGTCAGTTCAATTCGATTATTTCTTCGATTCTTTTTTAATAATAAAAAAAACCAAACCAACTATTATCAGTTTTTAAAAATGTAAAGCCAAACCACATAAAAAATGATTTATTTGATCGGTTTGATCTGATTTTTCGGTTTCAACCGGTTTTCACCCAAACCGTGAACACCCCTAACTGTGTATATGAACTTAAAATTAAACAAATGAACATATATTATATGTTGAATCCTTCTTAGACAGTATACATTGTGTATATGAGCTTAAAATTAAGCAAATGAACATATATTATATATTGAGCCCTTGTTAGACAGTATACACTGTGTATATGAGCTTAAAATTATTAATAAAATTAAACAAATGAACATATTCTATTTTGAGCCCTTTTTAGACAGTATACACTTTGTGTATATGAATGTATATATGTCTTTCTTTAATTTAGTTTGTGTGAATTAAAATAGAAGTAGATGCACTACTCGTATACCATCCAAAAGCATCCATGCGTAAAAAGTACGAAATGGATTCCAGTAATCCCTATAGCAGCCTACAATTAGAAGCTAGTTTATCATTGAAAACGTTGAACCTTATGTCTTTAGAGTTTCTAATAAAAATGTCAATGTGCTGCCCAAAAAATGTTGCTTAGATGGTAATTGGAACTCTTCGTTTGCATAGAGCACTCTTTCACCGAGATCATCATCTGCAGATTGACAATAAAAGATTAAAGGATTTTGATAACACGGCCGCCCAAATGTAATGTCTCAATTCTTGAGAAATTACTTTTCAGTGAAAATGACCATTTTGCCCTTCTTCGTAGTATTTTCATACTTTATTTGTGATATGGGCATGATTGGCATGGTTCTCGATGCGATCGGGTGGGATTTTGATGATTTGAGGCCTTGAGTGGGAAGTTTCATTGATAGAATTGACTTTGGTCAGCATATTGAGATCCGAGCGTCGGATTAGTATTCCATTAGTTCCATTGCGTCCGGAACGTCGATTTCTATCTAGTTGAGCATTGAGTTAAAGCCTCGGGACCTTAGTTTTCGTTTTGAGAAATAGACTAAAAGTTGAATTTTAGGCCAAAAGGAATCCGGGAGGGTAATTTCATCATAACGATATTTTTTTTGGAAATTCGACGATTTCATTGAGTTTGGAATGTCGCATTCAGTGTGGTATCATATCAAAAAAAATTTATCGGACCCCGAACGAATTTCGAAGGTCCGTCGGAGACTTTGAGTTTGAGAAATTGCTAGTTTCTGGTGCAGGCATTCTTCTTCATCGCGTTCGCGACCTCTTTCACGCGTTCGCGAAGAACTACTCCAATTAATCCTCGCGATAGCGATTGAATCTACGTGATCGCGGAGAGTAGCATGTTTGTTCTTCGCGTTCGCGACGTTGATCCTTTTGTTCTTCTAGATCGCGGGGGTTAATGGCCCGCGATCGCGAATGGTAAAATCACGTCCCTGAACAGTAACTTTGGGAATTTGCCAAATTTTCTCATTTCCATCATTTTCACTCGTTGAGAGCTCTATGAGAAGCGATTTTGAGTCAACTTTTAGAGGAATTTCACTGGGGTAAGTCCATCTATCCTTCCCAATTCGTTTTCCATTAATTTTGTCTTCTAAAATCATTCAAAAGCTACGAATTCAAGGTGGGTTTTCGGGG